>NC_140165.1:76145713-76158213 GCF_963971535.1 Notolepis coatsorum
TCTCTCTCTCTCTCTCTCTCTCTCTCTCTCTCTCTCTCTCTCTCTCTCTCTCTCTCTCTCTCTCTCTCTCTCTCTCTCTCTCTCTCTCTCTCTCTCTCTACCACTCTCACCACTCTCTCTCCCTCTCTCCCTCTCTCTCACCACTCTCTCTCTCTCCTCTATACCTTCATCATTAG
Organism: Notolepis coatsorum; assembly: GCF_963971535.1. Lineage (NCBI taxonomy): Eukaryota > Metazoa > Chordata > Actinopteri > Aulopiformes > Paralepididae > Notolepis > Notolepis coatsorum. The sequence continues at coordinate 76,145,890 of NC_140165.1, forward strand.
GTGTTCCTTTCAGACTGATCTCTTCCACCACTCTCACACTAGATGTCAGAGACACAGCCCTTTACTACGGTGTTGATTTGGGCCATCGGACAGAATTGAGTGTATAATACACAAAGACACACAGACACACACACACACACACATCCATGTAGGAACAGGGATACACAAAGAGGTTCACAGACATACACACACACATACTAGCTACAACACACTTACACACGCCCGCGCACGCACGCACACACACACACACACACACACACACACACACACACACACACACACACACACACACACACACACACACACACACACACACACACACACACACACACACACACACACACACACACACACACACACACACACACACACACACACACACACACACACACACACACACACACACACACACACATACTAGCTACAACACAGACACACACACACACACATACTAGCTACAACACAGACACACACACACACACATACACACACAATGTGGGTGATTCACTGTGTGACCAGTAGATGCTACTAATGAAGCTGTCTGTTGTGATCAATAGAGATCAGACCCCATCACTCCTCTCTCCCTCCTCTCCTCTCTCTCCCTCCTCTCCTCTCCTCCCTCTGCCTCCTCTCCTCTTTCTCTCTCCTCCACTCTTTCTCTTCCTCTCCTCTCTCCCTCCTCTCCTCTCTCTGCCTCCTCTCCTCTCTCTCCCTCCTCTCCTCTCTCTCCCTCCTCTCCTCCCTCTGCCTCCTCTCCTCTTTCTCTCTCCTCCACTCTTCCTCTTCCTCTCCTCTCTCCCTCCTCTCCTCTCTCTGCCTCCTCTCCTCTCTCTCTCTCTTCTCCCCTCTCTCCTCTCATCTCTCTTCTCCTTCTATTCCTCTCCTCTCTCCTCTGCGTCCCCGCCCCCCTGCACCCCCTTCACACACACACAGACACACCACCATTCCTCTTTTCAGGAAAGATATGGTTGATTGCCGTGGTTGATGGCTCCGAGGATGGAGAGAGAGGGGAGGAGAAGAGAGGAAGAGAATGAGAGATGGAGAGGGGGATGAGGGGGTGTGTGCCTCCCTGTGTACTGATTCTGGATCTGGGGTTTTAAAATGTTTAGTGTGTTTATGCTGCAAAGGAAAAGGGGTGAGAGAGAGAGAGAGAGAGAGAGAGAGAGAGAGAGAGAGAGAGAGAGAGAGAGAGAGAGAGAGAGAGAGAGAGAGAGAGAGAGAGAGAGAGAGAGAGAGAGAGAGCGAGAGAGAGAGCAAGAGACTGTAATAATGGAATACAAATCGTTCACCATCTCAAGCTTGAATATACAAGGTCTGAGGTCGACTGCCCTTGAAAATAAGAGCAGAAACCCAGACTTTATCACAGAAATGTCAAACACAGACATCATGGTCCTACAAGAGACATGGCACAGAGGAAATATTCCTACTGGCTGCCCTGCAAAACTACAGAGAGCTGCTGGTACCATCCATCAAGCTAACAGGGGTCAAACAGGGGAGAGACTCAGGAGGTATGTTAATATGGTACAAATCAGAACTAACCCACTCCATTAAGCTAATCTAAAATAAATAAGGAACTTACCTCAACCGAGAAAGATGTCTTCCTGTGTGCCACTTACATTCCCCCAATTGAATCTCCATATTATAAGGAGGACATGTTCTCCATCCTAGAGGACTAAATCAATCACATTGTAGTTTGTGGGGACCTCAATGCCAGGACAGTACGAGAACCTGACACTCTCAGCACATAGGGAGACAAACACCTACCAGGAGGTGGAAACATCCCCTCCCAAATATGCCCCCACAGAAAAAACTATGACCAAACAACAAATAAACATGGGTCACAATTCCTCAGCTCTGTTGCTCGCTGGGACTGTACATAGTCAACGGTAGGCTCCGAGGGGACTCTAGTCTTATGGTATAGGTACACATACAGCTCATCTCTGGGTAACAGTACAGTAGATTACTTCATCACTGACCTCAGCCTAGTGTCTCTCAGAGCGTTCACAGTCAGCCCGCTAACACGCCTGTCGCCTCATTGCTTTTACCAAACGGTTCGTGCGTTTTGCGAATCTGATTGGCCACTGACGTTTATGGTCCGTTTATGGTCATGTGACATGTGCGCCCAATCGTGTGACGGCAAGTTCTTAAGCTTAGGCGCTCTTTCGAAGTTGGTTATGGTTAGAGTTTGTCTTAGAGCATGGCGATAGAACGCCAGCCCTGATTCCAAACTCTAACCTTAACCAACTGCGAAAGAGTCGCCTAAGCTTAACCAGTGATCAAGTAGGCGTTAGGTTGTTTGCAGGCTGTTCGATGTGGAAATGGGCTAAGACACTGCTCGTCATGCGATTGGGCGCACATGTCACATTACCAGCAACGTGCATGGCCAATCAGAGCGCAAAACGGGAACGCGGAAACACGAACCGTTTGGTAAAAGCATAGACACACCCCTGTCAGACCACAGCAAAACCACTGTCTATCTGAACAGGTCAACACCAAACCAGGAAGTATCATCATTTATCATCATAATTAATTTATTCGTACATGGAATTACCACAGTCCAACAGTACATATTAATATAATTCACCAAATTCCATTGCCGAAAGGAACAGGAAGAAGAAAAAATCTTCTATATACCTGCCCCTACACACATACAACACACCGATTGACTTATTGCGTAAAACCAAACAGAATATACCCATTTTGCGAAAAAGGAAACATCAACACAACTAAATTAAATCAACATAAATAAACCCATTTTGTGTATCTATCAGTCAAACTACATATTTAGGTTCATTCATTTACACACACACACACACACACACACACACACACACACACACACACACACACACACACACACACACACACACACACACACACACACACACACACACACACACACACACACACACACACACACACACACACACACACACACACACACACACACACACACACACACACACACACACACACACACACCAGTACCAGAGTAAATGAGACAGGAGGAATGAATGAATGAATGAATGAAATGAATGAATGAATGAATGAATGAATGAATGAATGAATGAATGAAAACTTTATTTAACAGATTGCAGAATGGGTACAATACAGTACGGCTCAATACATACAATTGTTAAGGGGATGCAGACCTGAGAAAGACGTTTGTCTTGTTTCCATCAGGGTCCCCCATTTTCAATTCATATAGACATTTATGACATACACAACATACATGACATTTATGGCATAGGGACATATAGGTATTTAGTACTGATACATTTGTGACATAGGCGGTATTCAAATATACAGTACTGTTACCCCTAGATCCTGACAGAGTATATACATATGATGGGGAGGGGACTGTACATTAGGAGGGGGTGGGTGGGTGGGAGGGAAATATACATACGGCGGGGAGGGAATATATACATGCGGTGGGGAGGAGACTGTCTATTAGGAGGTGGTGGGGGTTTTGGGCATTTACGGTGGCCAGTTTCGAATTGCAGCCTCCCGTAGGTGCTCTTTAAGGGCGGTTTTGAATGTGGGCAGGGATTCACATTCCTTTACAGCTTTGGGTAGGGCGTTCCACATTGTTGTGGCATAATTGCGAAACGTGTTTAGTCCCTTGTTTGAGCCGAATCTGGGTTTAACATGATTTGTTGAGCTTCCTCTGGTGTAGTGGTTGTGGTATTCACTGACCTTTGGGAAGTATTTTGACATGTACATGGGCACCCCGGTCGTATAGTGTATCTTGTAGACCAGGCCCATTGCAAGTTGCTGTACTCTGTCGTCTACTCTAAGCCATCCTAGGTTGGCAAAGTGGGCAGGGGTGAGGTGGGTTCTGTGTCAGCGTCTCTGTCACTACCGGGAGGGACATCAAAACCAAACAAACTAAACACTATTAAAAAATACTACAAATGGAAAGAACGTAGTATAGAAGCATTCCAAATGGCTATCAAGCTACAAAATGTCCAATCACAATTACCGTGGGATCTGTGTCAACAGCAACCTTGGAAAAATCCTCTGTATGATCATCAACCACAGACTCATACATTTCCTCACAAACAACAATGCCCTTAGCAAATCACAGATTGGCTTCCTACCAAATCACTGTACAACTGACCACATGCTCACCCTCAGCACCCTAATTAACAACCAAATAAATAAAAACAAAAGCTAATTATATTCCTGTTTCATTGACTTCTAAAAAGCATTCGACTCAATCTGGCACGAGGGTCTGCTGTACAAGCTATTAGAAAGTGGCATTGGAGGGAAAACCTACGACATCATAAAGTAAATGTACTCCAACAACACATGTGCTGTGAGGGTTGAGGAAAAACACACAGACTTCTTTCCTCAAAGCCGTGGGGTTAGACAGGGGTGCAGTTTGAGTCCAGCCCTCTTCAACATATACATCAGCTCAGTGGATCTTTGTAAATCTGAGGTGATTTTGATTGGAGATTTTAATACCAACACTCTTAAAAAAGATGCACCAATCTTTAAATCATTCAGAAATTACTGCAACCTACATGACTTAAATCAGCTGATCACTCAAGTCACAAGAGTCTGCTCTTCCACACAAACCATCATTGATCTAATTCTGACATCAGACCAGACCAAGATCTCTAGAAGTGGCGTGATAGAGTGCAGTCTAAGTGACCATCACATCATTTTCTGCACTCGTAAAATTCACAGACCTGTAATAAATTGTCACAACACAATCAGATTCAGATCTCTGAAAAACTACACAAGTGAAGCCTTAAAAACAGCTCTGGACAAAGTAGATTGGACAAATGTACTAAACTGCACATCGACAGAAAAAGCTTGGTCATGCTTTAAAACCACCTTCCTTTCAGTTATTGACACGCTTGCACCCTCAAAGGTGACAAGAGTCAAAGCCAGAACAGAGCCCTGGGTCACTGCCGAGATTCTGAAAGCCATCAGAGTGAGAAATGAGAGCTTCTCTAAATACAGAAAACTAAAAATGAACAGCTCTTTGAGACATGTAAAACACTAAGAAATGGAGTAACCAATATGATCAAAAAAGCAAAACTGAACTATTTTAACGAAAAAATTGAGGAAAATAAAAATAATCCTCAAAAACTGTGGACGTCTTTAAAAACACTGGGTCACAATAATAGACTCAAGACTAAAACCACAAATCTCAACCTGAAAATAGATAACACGATCATCTCTGACAAATTGAGAGTGGCAAATTGTTTAAACACCTTCTTCACAACTGTTGCTACCACTTTGGTGAACAAACTGCCGATCCACTCTGGCCGATATGGCATACAGCACATCCAGGCCTTTTATAAGGAACTGGGTGTACGTGAAAATGATTTTAAATTGACTGAAGTAACTACTGAAGAGGTTATGAAAAAGCTCAGTATGCTGCAGCCAACAAAAGCCACAGGCTATGACAATATTCCCACCAGATTTCTCAGAGACTCTGCTTCCATCATAGCTCCCATTGTAGCCCATATCACCAACCTCTCCATCAACCAGGGTCACATCCCGCAAGAACTCAAGATTGCTAGGGTAACCCCTCTATTTAAAACAAACTAGATCCAGGTAACTACCGCCCCGTTTCTATCCTTTGTTCCATATCAAAGGTAATTGAGAGGTTGGTATATGAGCAGATAGACAACGACCTGTCTGAACATAGACTACTGTACCAGTTCCAATCAGGTTTCAGAAAATCACACTCCACTGACACCTGTTTACTGTACCTGACCGATTATATAAAACGGGAGATGGACAAGGGGAACTACTGCGGGATGGTAATGTTGGACCTGCAAAAGGCGTTTGACATGGTCAACCACTCCATCCTACTAGAAAAATTGAGAGCGATAGGCTTTGATAGCAAGTCAGCCAAATGGGTCAAGTCCTACCTGGAGGGAAGAGAACAGGTGGTAGACATCAATGGCACCCTGTCCTCGTCCCTTCCAGTGACATGTGGGGTCCCCCAAGGAAGCATTTTGGGACCTCAACTGTTTTTAATATATATTAATGACATGAAATCGGCATGCGATTGCAACCTGTTCCTGTTTGCTGACTACTCGGCACTCCTGGTCTCAGACAGGGATAAGTCTAAAGTGGAAAGTGTCCTGAGCAGTGAAATGAAAAAGATCTGCTCCTGGCTCAGTGACAATAAATTGTCTCTACATCTGGGAAAAACAGAGGCCATACTCTTTGGGTCAAACGCCAACCTAAAGAAATCCCAGGGTTTTAAAATTAGAGTAGGTGAAAACATTATTGAGGATAAAGAGGAGGTCACCTACCTGGGCTTTATTTTAAATAACAAACTTTCTAATGAAAAAATGGCACAAAAAGGTATTACTAAGGTCAATCAAAAAACCAAATTTTTATTTAGAATTTCCTCTTTCATAAATAGAAACGCTCTGAGGACCCTAGCTGGAGCCCTCATCCAATGTCACTTTGACTATGCTTGCACTTCATGGTACAGCAACATATCAAAACAAATGAAGACAAAGCTCCAGACCTCACAAAACAAACTAGTGAGACTCCTGCACAACCTTCACTTTAGGACTCACCTAACGCCAGCCACTTTAGCAGTCTGGGATGGCTTAGGGTTGAAGAAAGGGTACACCAGCTTAAAATGCTACTGGTTTTTAAAGTACTGAAAGAAACGGTCCCCAAGTACCTAGTAAATTATTTTAATAAAGTAGGAGATGTCCACAAACACGCCACAAGAGGAAGCCCACGGACCTGGTCCCGCCGAGAGTCAGGATATGCATGGGGAAAGATGCATTTTTTTACTCGGATACGGTAATGTGGAATGCCCTGCCAACATTCATAAAACTCCTGAACTCCCCTCTCGGATTTAAATCCGCCCTAAAAACATGGCTCAGCAGCAACTCAAATTGGTCTTAAAATGTTTTTTATCTCTTTTATCATAACTTGGCTTTTATTTCTTTTATCATGAGTTGCTTTTAAGGGTTTGCGGATTTTCTTTTAACATTAGTTAACTGTATGAGTTGTCAGGTTAGGTGTTTTTATACACATTTTTAGGATGTATCCTGTCTAGTGTACATGTCCATTTGTGTTTCTGTGCCTTTTTATGTTCCATGTATGGACCACAATGGAAACAAGCCTTGGCTTTATTGTGTTTTATCCATTTTTGACCAGCGTTGTTGACACTGTTATTGTCTTGTCTTTTAAAATGTTTTTTTGTCATACGATTTGTGTCAAAATAAAGTATTCAATTCAATATTCAATCAACGAACTGGCAAAAATGTTGGAACAAACTGCAGCAAATGGCATCCCCCTAGCAAACACAGAAGTCAAATGCCTACTGTTTGCAGATGACCTGGTGCTGCTGTCTCCAACAAAAGAAGGCTACAGCAGCACCTTGATCTTCTGCACAAATTCTCCCAGACATGGGGACTGACAGTAAATTTAACCAAAACAAAAGTCATGATATTCCAAAATAGGCCCAGCCTACAACAACACAAACACAAATTCCTCCTAGACACAATTGGCCTGGAACACACAAAAAACTACACCTACTGTATCTCGGCCTAAACATCAGTGCCACAGGGACTTCAACCAAGCTGTGTACGACCTGAGAGACAAAGTAAGAAGGGCTTTTTATGCTACCAAAAGGAACATCAAGCTAGACATTCCAATTCAAACCTGGCTCAAAATATTAGACTCCGTCATAGAACCCATTTCCCTGTATGGTTGCGAGGTCTGGGGCTCACCAAACCAAGACTTCACAAAATGGGACCAACACCAAATTGAGACTCTGCATGCAGAATTTTGCAAATCCATTATCCGCACCCAACGGAAAACACCAAATAATGCATGCAGAGCAGAACTTGGAAGATACCCACTAATTATCAAAATCCAAAAAAGAGCATTTAAATTCTATAATCACCTAAAAGAAAGTGACCCAGACACACTCCATTACAAAGCCCCTCACCTACAATTATAAGGAAACAAAAAGAAAACTATCTGACACATTGGAAAGAATCAACCCAAAACCAGAGCAAATTGGAATGCTATTTGGCCCTAAATAGAGAGTACACAGTGGCAGAATACCTGAGCACTGTGACTGATCCAAAACTAAGAAGATCCTTGACTAGGTACAGACTCAGCGAGCACAGCCTAGCCATTGAGAAATGCTGCCATAGGCAGACCTGGCTCCCAAGAGAAGACAGACTATGCACCCACTGCACACAAGAAGAGGTGGAAACCAAGCTACACTTCTTAACAACCTGCCCACTATACCAAGACATCAGAGACATATTATACTTCCCACAAATTGCAAACACCCAGAGAGAGAGAGAGAGAGAGAGAGAGAGAGAGAGAGAGAGAGAGAGAGAGAGAGAGAGAGAGAGAGAGAGAGAGAGAGAGAGAGAGAGAGAGAGAGAGAGAGAGAGAGACATGGGGAGAGAGGGAGAGAAGGATAGAGAGGGGGAGAGCAAGACATGGAGAGAGAGAGAGGGAGAGAGAGAGGGGGAGGGAGAGAGAGATGGGGGAGGGAGAGAGAGGGAAATAAATGGGGGAGAGAGAGACATGGGGGAAGGAGAGAGAGAGCGAGAGAGAGAGAGAGAGAGAGAGAGAGAGAGAGAGAGAAATAAATGGGGGGAAAGAGAGAGAGGGAGAGAAGGATAGAGATGGGGATAGTGTTGTGTACTGACACTGTTACGTGGTTACGTCATAGGAGCTGACGCTGTGCATTCACTTCAGAGAATGCTTACTGAGAGCAAGTCGAGTGCGCGGGCACTAGACCGGAGAATGCAAATAAATAAGTTTAAATACTAAGTCGATTATTAAGTGAAGTACTACTTAATATCTAACAATGGCGACGAGGATAAACTCCGAAGTTGAATCTGCATAGAGTTATCACGTTGTTGAGACGAGAACATGGACAACTTGCCGAAGTTCGAATGCTACAATGAGCCAGCTACACTGGGACCAAGGTGGACCAGGTGGCTAATGGCGTTTGAGCTTTACGCTGACAGGAAAGGGTTGATTCTGTCTGTGGACACCACAGTGAGGCAGAGAAGAAGGGCTATGCTCTTACATCATGCAGGTACGGACTTACAAGATGTATTCTCTACACTGCCCGACGGGGGAGGACCATCGGACTATGCTAAAGCTGTTAAGGCGCTAAATGACTACTTTGTGCCGCAGGTAAACACTGCGTTTGCGCGCCAAGCTTTCTACCAAGTATCACAGAAACCGGGTGAAACTGTACAGCAGTTTGTGACGAGGCTTCGTCAAGCTGCCAGAGACTGTGCGTTTGCTGCGGACATTAGCAATCAAATAAGAGATGCGGTGCTGAGCAGGTGCACGTCAGACTATGTACGGAGATAGTTGCTGGAGGAACCACAACTTGTGCTGCCGCGCGCTTTGGAAATAGCGTTGCAGTGTGAACGAGTGGAAACGCAAATGGCGGCGATGAAGATGAGTGACGGCGCTGAGGGGAGAGAGACGGTGAACCGTGTCTTCAAGAGGGAGGGACAATCCCAGAAGTGGAAACCATCGCCTCGTGGAGATCGTGGAGAAGGAAAAGAGAAATCCAAATCCGACAAAGTGTGCTACAGATGTGGACACGGGGATCATCTGGCCAATGATTCTGCATGCCCAGCAAAAGGACAGACATGCAGGAAGTGTAATGGAAAAGGCCATTATGCGAAAGTCTGTAAATCAAAAGGTAAAGAAAGACAGACTGTGAGATGTGTTGAAACTGAGGACCAGAACACTGGGAACAGAGACTATGCATTTGTGGTTGAGGATGATTCAAATACTGAGAGGGTCACGTTTGATGTTGGGGGAGTAGATCTACTTATGCTAATCGATTCAGGTGCATCAAGTAACATTGTAGATGAGAACACATGGGAAATGCTTAAGAGTAAAAAGATTAATGTGTTTCTACCAAGGCAGCTAACAAACCGCTGTATACATACTCTTCCAAGGTGCCTCTTCCAGTAATGGGTGTATTCAAATGTCATGTTAAGGTGGGAAAGTGTGACACTGAAGCAGAGTTCACTGTAATACAGGGACGGGGGGAGCCACTGCTAGGCAGGAAGACTGCTATTGAGCTAGGTGTACTGAGGGTGGGCACAAACATAGCAGCAGTGACAGATGTTAAATCTGAAATACAGAGGCAGTACCCCAAACTGTTTATAGGTGTTGGTAAACTAAACACAAAGCAAATCAGTTTGCATATTGATGAGAGTGTAACACCAGTGGCACAACCCCTGAGGAGGGTGCCATTTCACCTAAGGGAAGCAGTAGAGAAGAAAGTAAATCAGCTGCTAGACATGGACATTATTGAGAAGGTTGAGGGACCTACACCGTGGGTGAACCCTGTTGTAGTTGCACCAAAAGCAAATGAGGACGACATCAGGATGTGTTTAGATATGAGAAGAGCTAATGCAGATATCATCAGAGGGAGATATCCAATACCCACAGTGGATGAGCTCTTACAGGGAATGAAAAAGGGGTCTGTCATTTTCAGTAAACTGGATTTGAAATGGGGATACCACCAATTAGAGCTCACACCAGAGTCCAGAGGTATCACTACGTTTGCAGTACACACAGGTACATACAGGTACAAGAGACTCATATTTGGAGTGTCATCAGCTAGTGAAAAGTATCAACATGAGATTGCCACAGCTACAGCGGGCATTGAGGGGGTAGAAAATATCTCCGATGACATAATTGTTCATGCCCCAGATCAGGAGACTCATGTAAAACGACTCCATGCAGTTCTGAAGAGACTAGAGGACTGTGGGCTGACTCTAAACAAAGAAAAGTGTCAGTTTAACATGGACAAGTTGATTTTCATGGGCATGTTACTCTCACAGAAGGGCATAGGCCCCACCACAGAAAGAGTGAGAGCAGTAGCAGAGGCACGAGAGCCTGAGAACGCCTCTGAGACCCGTCGTTTTCTGGGCCTAGCGGGGTATAGTAGCCGTTTTATACCACAGTTTGCTAGCATATCAGAGCCACTGCGGAGGCTGACCAAGAAAGACACAGCTTTCATATTCGGGCTAGAGCAAAAACAGGCATTTAGAACGCTGAAAGAAAAGCTAGCTGAGGCCGGCACTCTGGCATATTTTGACAAAGATGCTCCTACTAAAGTCATAGCAGACGCAGGACCAGTAGGAATAGGAGCAGTCTTAGTACAACAACAGCAGCAGGAAATGGTGCCCATATGTTATGTGAGTAGGAGCCTGACTGATTGTGAAACAAGATATTCACAAACTGAACGAGAAGCTCTCACCTTAGTTTGGGCGTGCGAGAGGCTGCACCCATACATATATGGTAAAAAGTTTGACCTAGTAACAGACCACAAGGCTTTGGAGGCCATCTACAGTCCGACCTCTAAGCCATGTGCCCGTATTGAACGGTGGGTGCTGCGGCTCAAACCGTATGAGTTCAAAGTAATCCACATACCTGGAAAGGACAACATTGCAGATCCCCTGTCGCGACTGCTGGGAGAAAGCACGACAGACGGAAACCACAAGCACGGAGTGGAGGAATACGTGCGGTTTGTAGCCACACACGCTACGCCACGATCACTGACTACCAGAGAGGTAGAGGAAGCCTCTGCAACAGATGAGGAACTCAGTGACCTGAGAAGCGCAATACAGAGTGGATGTTTTGACAAATGCCAAGTGTATGCACGCATTGCATATGAACTGTGTGTAATTGGACAGTTGGTGTTGAGAGGGACACGCATTGTACTGCTACATGCACTCAGAGACAGAGCCCTGGAGTTGGCTCATGAGGGACACTTGGGGGTTGTAGGTATGAAGCAGCACCTCAGGAGTAAAGTGTGGTGGCCAGGTATAGATAAGGCAGCAGAGAAGTATGTGAGGTCATGTCACGGATGCCGAATAGTGTCGAGGCCTGATGTACCTGAACCTTTGAGACCTACAACACTTCCAGATGGGCCGTGGCAGGACTTAGCCACTGACCTACTAGGCACATTACAGACAGGACACTCGATATTTGTTGTAATAGACTACTTCAGCCGGTATTACGAGTACGATATCCTGCAGTCGACCACTGCTGAAAAGGTCATTAACAGCCTGGAGAATATCTTCAGCAGACATGGACTACCGATTTCCATACGGTCAGACTGTGGACCACAGTATATGTCTGCCCAGTTTCAAGCATTCTGCCAGGAGAACGGAATTGAGCATGTGAAAACCACACCCAAGTGGGCACAAGCCAATGGGGAGGTGGAGAGACAAAACGCTTCACTGATGAAGAGGATTCGCATCGCACAGTCTGATGGGCTGGACTGGAAGAAGGAGCTACGCAAGTATGTGACCATCTACC
>NC_140165.1:76163213-76165377 GCF_963971535.1 Notolepis coatsorum
ATGCGTTCAAAGGAAAAGCAACGCACTTGTTGTTCGCTGCTCTCGCGTCGAGCCTGTGAATCTGGCCTGGAGTGGTTTGTAGGCAGAGCTCTCGCAAGTTAAATGAGAGGGGCCTCCCAGGGAAATACGACCGCTCCATTACACACGTTCACTTCACACACACACAGTCTTAGAAGAGGAGTTTGATTTCGCCTGCGGTTCTGCGGTTGGGGTTTATTAATTGCGCTCCCTGGCATATCTTTTAACCGTGTTGGGAGCAGTTGTTTAGGGGGTTTACTGTTTGCGCTCGGAGCTAAAAACCGTAGCGTGCTGCTTGTATGAATTAGTGTTGGGAGCTCCGTAAGAGCAGAGCCCCTTCTCCGCCAAATAATCTGTGTAACCGCTTGTTACACTATATCATTTAAACTGTTCCTGACTGGATTAGTAAAAAAAAGTGTTTGTTTTAACTTCCACAAAGAACCAGCTGGGTGGATTTTGACATTCATTCAAACCTTTATTTATTCTCGAGAAGACAATTGAGGTCACCCTCATTTTCAATGTCTTCGAACTTTACAGACATTTGAATGCATACATTTTTACAATATAAATAATAAGAAATATTATAAAGTCTTGAATTAATTCACCCAATTGACAGAATAAAAAACAATGCATAAATTGGAGATACGAATAGGTATAAAAGACAATAAAAGTAATGCAACGTAAACATGCAGACATAAGAATAGGCATAAAATAAGTACAATAAGAACAGTGTTGCTCGAAGGCATGTGAACCCCCCCCCCCCGGAACAGACAGTCCCCCCAAACACCCCACACATCAATCCCCCACCACATCCCCATCCAAGACACCCCCCCTGATAAAGCACGCCATGACCGAAGGAAAACACAAAACAGCCAGCGCGCCACTCACACCGCCATGCACGGAGACGGAAATGCCACCCCCGATGGCTGCCCCATCTCCCCCAGTAATTTATATAGTAACTATAATTTATATAGTAACTGGTAAGTGGTCAATCACATGATACTTAATTGACCTTCAAACTATTTCCTTTCACTGTCTAAACCTTCTAGAGTGTATTGCTGTGTCCTGAGTCATCCTATAAGTCATCCTTCTGGCACCTAAGGAGAATAAAAAATATCTGTCGATATTATTTGACCCAGGCCAGATGAGAATAATCTGAGAAGAGTGAAATGGTCAGAGGTTGGACGGAGAGAAAAATAGAGGAGAAGAGCTATGGAGGGATGAGAAGATTGACGAGGGAAGAGAAAAAGAGTAGAGTAAAAGAAGGAGAGGAATATAAGAGAGGTACGGCTGGAAAGAGAGAATAGGAGACAAGGAGAGAAAACAGAGGACAGACAGACAGAGAGAGAGGGAGGGAGAGAGAGATAGAGAGAGACAGACAGAGAGAGAGCCAGAGAGAGCCAGTGAGAGAGAGAGAGAGATGGTGATAGAGAGATGGAGAGAGAGAGATAGAGAGAGACAGATAGAGAGAGACAGAGATAGAGAGAGACAGATAGAGAGAGAGATGGAAATAGAGAGAGGGAGAGAGATAGAGACAGCCAGAGAGAGAGAGATAAAGAGACCTGGACAGTATGTAAAGTGTATGTGTGTTAAATGTTTGTGTGTGTACTGTACATGTGTGTGTGACTCAAACTGAGTACATTTAACTCAAACTGAGTAAAATATTACTTACTTGGGCTCAAATGGACTCAGTTTGAGTAAAATTTACTCTGCAAAATGTATTGTGATGGGTGTGTGTGCGTGCATGTATGTGTATGTGTGTTCTCTCGAGCATGCATGTCCATTCATATCATGCACCAGTGACAGTGAGTGCGTGACACATGACAGAACATACACTAGTGTCTGCTCAGAGCACCCCCCCCCCCACACACACACACACGCATATATATACTTTCTATTGTGATTTATTTTTTGACAAGCGAACCCTAACCTTACCACCTGTATTGAACAGCAATGTACAATATACAGTATGTAATATAAAATGGTATCGAATATTGATATTTGTCAAGGTCGAAGTTCTAGTATCGTGCCTAGTATCTCTCTGTCTCTGCCTCTCTCTATTTTTCTGTCTGTCAAACACACACATTTGACACACATACATTTACATACCGTGTCTCTCCCTCTCTCTCCCCTCTCCCCCCTCTCT
>NC_140165.1:76165577-76215577 GCF_963971535.1 Notolepis coatsorum
AAATCACTGTCACAGTCCCTGCCTGGCTTCTCTCTCGATGAGCGTTCAGACCTCGTCAAACAAATGATGTCACTTGGTCACATGGTGGTCGACTCCTGAGAGATATTAAAATTGCAAGACAAAGAATAACCAGGACCAGTAATTATTTGGAATCCGTGGACCTGTCTGTCTGTCTGTCTGTCTGTCTGTCTGTCTGTCTGTCTGTCTGTCTGTCTGTCTGTCTGTCTGTCTGTCTGTCTGTCTGTCTGTCTGTCTGTCTGTCTGTCTGTCTGTCTGTCTGTCTGTCTGTCTGTCTGTCTGTCTGTCTGTCTGTCTGTCTGTCTGTCTGCCTGTCTGTCTGTCTGTCTGTCTGTCTGTCTGTCTGTCTGTCTGTCTGTCTGTCTGTCTGTCTGTCTGTCTGTCTGTCTGTCTGTCTGTCTGTCTGTCTGTCTGTCTGTCTCTCTCTCCCTCTCTCTCTATCTCTCTCTCTCTCTCTCTCTCTCTCTCTCTCTCTCTCTCTCTCTCTCTCTCTCTCTCTCTCTCTCTCTCTCTCTCTCTCTCTCTCTGTCTCTCTCTCTCATTCTCTCGTTAAGTCAGGTGCAGAATGCAGGTGTGATGCTGTCAGCGGAGCAGCTGATTGACGTCTGTGGGCCAATTACGTCAGTAACATAACCCCGCCCCAGATGTCATGAAGCTGCCAGATCGTAACTTCCTATTTTCCAGTTAGTCGTGTTATTCTGCTCTCTTGTATTGTTCTCTAGTCCATTGTGCTTCGACCGTGTCTAACCCTTGTTGTCCTCCTTCCCCGCAGTCCTACCGGGCTATTCACCCTGTTCTCTGGCTCCCGACAAAGACCTGCTCTGACTCCTGCCTGCCTGACTTACTCTCCTTGCCTTTTCCCGGAATGTATGAGGACCTGCACCCGTATCGACCCCTGCCTGTCTAACTCCCCTGTACCCGCTTCAACCCTTGCCTGGCTGACTACTCCGTTCCCGTGTATCGACCCCTGTCTGGCTGACTACTCCTTTCCCGTGTATCGACCCCTGCCTGGCTGACTCTCCTGTCCCGCGCACGCCCCTGGACTGTACAAGTGCTCCCTCCGTGTATCGACCCCCTGCCTGTATACCCGACCATTCTTTATTTATTAAATATACCCAAGACTGGGTTTTAACAAGATCTGTCTGCCAAGTCTCATTATTTGCACATTGGGTTCAATATGTCAAACCGTGACAATCACTGTGTCATTTTATATCGCTAATGTTACTGTAGTACTCTACTAAAAGCTATTCAAATTTGTGCAGCAATCAGGAGCACCCGGGAGTTAATAACAAGCAAACGCTAATTAATGCAGACGTTTTCATCCAGCCCCCAGGCTGAATTTGCGTATTAATTCATTTTGGCTCAACATGGCACAATTCAACTGGCCAGTGAAGGAAATCAAGCGCACCTCATGCAAATGTCCCTACTTTTCAAGCAAGCTTTATCCACACATAAACTATTATTGAATAAAAATCAATCTGCTTGCCTGGACCATTGGAGGAGGATCCAATATTTAGCCTTCAGTTGTAGGCTACCTTGTGTTTTTATTTACTTTCGCTTTTAAAAGCTTGTCAGTCATCCATTAAAGTGAGGTGTTGTTTTTTGTTCTCCAATAGTCCAGGACCAGTTTAGCCAGTTATGCTGAGGCCACATTTTGCATAAAACGCCTGACAATTAGTGATTTATTACTTTACCACATTACATAACTTTACTTTACTTTCTGAGCACGTTTATCAACAATCCGCGTTGCAATCCGATCCAAAATGGCGAAGCCATATCCATTATAAGAATGGAACTGTGCATACAGTAGATTTCATTCACAGTTCTTGCTGCACGCCTGGAGATACTAAATCCAAATTGAACTCTGCCATTTGAAAGAGGAGATTTGGCCCGATCCATAGATGTGCGAGTTGGCTATAATAAGGTAATTTATAGGCCTGGTATTCTATATTCTATAATATTATTTCAAAAACGGATGGCAGAATTCAGTACTGTATCTACAAAACATTCTGTTTAATCATCTTCCCTTTATTAATTTGCTTAGCTTTTTTGTACACATGATCTCAAGAAGGTGCTGAACGAGTTTTTCATGTCTGGTCATTTTTTAGCATGCTGTTATTCACTGTCAAAGATGCAAAGATAAATCATAATTTATAATCTCTTTTGTTTCATCACAATTTACTCAAGCCTAGTAACAGACACAATATTTCTGACACTGGGAATACATTCCATGAGGTCCATAGATGTCCCTAGGTACCAAGAACATGCAAATGGACCTTGTAGAAGTGGAGCAATCTTCCATTTACTTAGGTATGTATTTTTAGGCAGATTTTCAGAAAATAGGTCTAGGGTTTAACAGGTTAATATACCTGGGTGGGTCTTAATCTACCTGGGCACTGGACAGGCCACCCAAGTAGAGCCTATGTATGGGAAACGATGATGGCATGGCGACATAAATGGCTGTAGCCTCTATGAGCATGAGCCCACTAAAGGGAGAATTCTGTAACCTACTACTAGACAATAATCTATAGAGCAAACATGTGGTGAACATGGGAGAAAAAGGAGTATACTTTACCAGTGGGATTAAAGAAAACGCCGGGGATCAGAGATTGAAACTCATTGGGGTTAACTGCATAGTGACCTTCGTGGAAGAGAAGTCCAGCTCCAGGCTAAGTTAACAATTAAAGTCACCTCCCGAAATTAGGAAATACAAGGACATTATAAGGACGGTTAGAAAAGAGCTGCCTGAAGAAATAGAATAGAAATCCTTTATTTATCCAGAGGGAAATTTTGCACTACAGATCGCTCACAAATCGGCATTATTCCAGTTGGGGCCGCGATGCACGTTCACTAGTGGGGCTGGGGTTCAACACGTTCACTAGTGGGGCTGGGGTTCAACACGTTCACTAGTGGGGCTGGGGTTCAACACGTTCACTAGTGGGGCTGGGGTTCAACACGTTCACTAGTAGGGCTGGGGTTCAACACGTTCACTAGTGGGGCTGGGGTTCAACACGTTCACTAGTGGGGCTGGGGTTCAACACGTTCACTAGTGGGGCTGGGGTTCAACACGTTCACTAGTGGGGCTGGGGTTCAACACGTTCACTAGTGGGGCTGGGGTTCAACACGTTCACTAGTGGGGCTGGGGTTCAACACGTTCACTAGTGGGGCTGGGGTTCAACACGTTCACTAGTAGGGCTGGGGTTCAACACGTTCACTAGTGGGGCTGGGGTTCAACACGTTCACTAGTGGGGCTGGGGTTCAACACGTTCACTAGTGGGGCTGGGGTTCAACACGTTCACTAGTAGGGCTGGGGTTCAACACGTTCACTAGTGGGGCTGGGGTTCAACACGTTCACTAGTGGGGCTGGGGTTCAACACGTTCACTAGTGGGGCTGGGGTTCAACACGTTCACTAGTAGGGCTGGGGTTCAACACGTTCACTAGTGGGGCTGGGGTTCAACACGTTCACTAGTGGGGCTGGGGTTCAACACGTTCACTAGTGGGGCTGGGGTTCAACACGTTCACTAGTGGGGCTGGGGTTCAACACGTTCACTAGTGGGGCTGGGGTTCAACACGTTCACTAGTGGGGCTGGGGTTCAACACGTTCACTAGTGGGGCTGGGGTTCAACACGTTCACTAGTGGGGCTGGGGTTCAACACGTTCACTAGTAGGGCTGGGGTTCAACACGTTCACTAGTAGGGCTGGGGTTCAACACGTTCACTAGTGGGGCTGGGGTTCAACACGTTCACTAGTGGGGCTGGGGTTCAACACGTTCACTAGTGGGGCTGGGGTTCAACACGTTCACTAGTGGGGCTGGGGTTCAACACGTTCACTAGTGGGGCTGGTGTTCAACACGTTCACTAGTGGGGCTGGGGTTCAACACGTTCACTAGTGGGGCTGGGGTTCAACACGTTCACTAGTGGGGCTGGGGTTCAACACGTTCACTAGTGGGGCTGGGGTTCAACACGTTCACTAGTAGGGCTGGGGTTCAACACGTTCACTAGTAGGGCTGGGGTTCAACACGTTCACTAGTAGGGCTGGGGTTCAACACGTTCACTAGTAGGGCTGGGGTTCAACATGTTCACTAGTAGGGCTGGGGTTCAACACGTTCACTAGTGGGGCTGGGGTTCAACACGTTCACTAGTGGGGCTGGGGTTCAACACGTTCACTAGTGGGGCTGGGGTTCAACACGTTCACTAGTGGGGCTGGGGTTCAACACGTTCACTAGTGGGGCTGGGGTTCAACACGTTCACTAGTGGGGCTGGGGTTCAACACGTTCACTAGTGGGGCTGGGGTTCACTAGTGGGGCTGGGGTTCTACACGTTCACTAGTGGGGCTGGGGTTCAACACGTTCACTAGTGGGGCTGGGGTTCACTAGTGGGGCTGGGGTTCTACACGTTCACTAGTGGGGCTGGGGTTCAACACGTTCACTAGTGGGGCTGGGGTTCAACACGTTCACTAGTGGGGCTGGGGTTCAACACGTTCACTAGTGGGGCTGGGGTTCAACACGTTCACTAGTGGGGCTGGGGTTCAACACGTTCACTAGTGGGGCTGGGGTTCAACACGTTCACTAGTGGGGCTGGGGTTCAACACGTTCACTAGTGGGGCTGGGGTTCAACACGTTCACTAGTAGGGCTGGGGTTCAACACGTTCACTAGTGGGGCTGGGGTTCACTAGTGGGGCTGGGGTTCAACACGTTCACTAGTGGGGCTGGGGTTCTACACGTTCACTAGTGGGGCTGGGGTTCAACACGTTCACTAGTAGGGCTGGGGTTCAACACGTTCACTAGTGGGGCTGGGGTTCAACACGTTCACTAGTAGGGCTGGGGTTCAACACGTTCACTAGTGGGGCTGGGGTTCAACACGTTCACTAGTGGGGCTGGGGTTCAACACGTTCACTAGTGGGGCTGGGGTTCAACACGTTCACTAGTGGGGCTGGGGTTCAACACGTTCACTAGTGGGGCTGGGGTTCAACACGTTCACTAGTGGGGCTGGGGTTCAACACGTTCACTAGTGGGGCTGGGGTTCAACACGTTCACTAGTGGGGCTGGGGTTCAACACGTTCACTAGTGGGGCTGGGGTTCAACACGTTCACTAGTGGGGCTGGGGTTCAACACGTTCACTAGTGGGGCTGGGGTTCAACACGTTCACTAGTGGGGCTGGGGTTCAACACGTTCACTAGTGGGGCTGGGGTTCAACACGTTCACTAGTGGGGCTGGGGTTCAACACGTTCACTAGTGGGGCTGGGGTTCAACACGTTCACTAGTGGGGCTGGGGTTCAACACGTTCACTAGTGGGGCTGGGGTTCAACACGTTCACTAGTGGGGCTGGGGTTCAACACGTTCACTAGTGGGGCTGGGGTTCAACACGTTCACTAGTGGGGCTGGGGTTCAACACGTTCACTAGTGGGGCTGGGGTTCAACACGTTCACTAGTGGGGCTGGGGTTCAACACGTTCACTAGTGGGGCTGGGGTTCAACACGTTCACTAGTGGGGCTGGGGTTCAACACGTTCACTAGTAGGGCTGGGGTTCAACACGTTCACTAGTGGGGCTGGGGTTCAACACGTTCACTAGTGGGGCTGGGGTTCAACACGTTCACTAGTAGGGCTGGGGTTCAACACGTTCACTAGTGGGGCTGGGGTTCAACACGTTCACTAGTGGGGCTGGGGTTCAACACGTTCACTAGTAGGGCTGGGGTTCAACACGTTCACTAGTAGGGCTGGGGTTCAACACGTTCACTAGTAGGGCTGGGGTTCAACACGTTCACTAGTGGGGCTGGGGTTCAACACGTTCACTAGTAGGGCTGGGGTTCAACACGTTCACTAGTAGGGCTGGGGTTCAACACGTTCACTAGTGGGGCTGGGGTTCAACACGTTCACTAGTGGGGCTGGGGTTCAACACGTTCACTAGTGGGGCTGGGGTTCAACACGTTCACTAGTGGGGCTGGGGTTCAACACGTTCACTAGTGGGGCTGGGGTTCAACATGTTCACTAGTAGGGCTGGGGTTCAACACATTCACTAGTGGGGCTGGGGTTCAACACGTTCACTAGTAGGGCTGGGGTTCAACACGTTCACTAGTGGGGCTGGGGTTCAACACGTTCACTAGTGGGGCTGGGGTTCAACACGTTCACTAGTAGGGCTGGAGTTCAACACCTTCACTAGTGGGGCTGGGGTTCAACACGTTCACTAGTGGGGCTGGGGTTCAACACGTTCACTAGTGGGGCTGGGGTTCAACACGTTCACTAGTGGGGCTGGGGTTCAACACGTTCACTAGTGGGGCTGGGGTTCAACACGTTCACTAGTGGGGCTGGGGTTCAACACGTTCACTAGTGGGGCTGGGGTTCAACACGTTCACTAGTGGGGCTGGGGTTCAACACGTTCACTAGTGGGGCTGGGGTTCAACACGTTCACTAGTGGGGCTGGGGTTCAACACGTTCACTAGTGGGGCTGGGGTTCAACACGTTCACTAGTGGGGCTGGGGTTCAACACGTTCACTAGTGGGGCTGGGGTTCAACATGTTCACTAGTGGGGCTGGGGTTCTACACATATTGTATTGTAATGTATAATATAACCGATGGAGCACACAGACGCTCATCTGCACCTTTGTTTACACTGTTTATTTTTCTCATATTTTTATATACAGATCTAATTTCATTGCCTTTTTTATTTTATTTATTGTAAATGGTAAAGGGCTGCATTTATTTAGCGCTTTTATCCCAAGCGCTTTGCAATTTGTTCCTCACATTTACCCGTTCACTCACACATTCACACACCGACGGCGGAGGCGACCATGCAAGGTGCCAACCTGCTCACCGGGAGCAGTTAGGGGTCAAGTGTCTTGCTCAAGGACGAGAGGAGAGGGTGGGGGTGGGGGGCTGGCCGAGAGGAGAGGGTGGGGGTGGGGGGCTGGCCGAGAGGAGAGGGTGGGGGGGGTGGGGGGCTGGCCGAGAGGAGAGGGTGGGGGGGGTGGGGGGCTGGCCGAGAGGAGAGGGAGGGTGGGGGTGGGGGGCTGGCCGAGAGGAGAGGGTGGGGGTGGGGGGCTGGCCGAGAGGAGAGGTGGGGGGGGTGGGGGGCTGGCCGAGAGGAGAGGGTGGGGGGTGGGGGGCTGGCCGAGAGGAGAGGGTGGGGGGGCTGGCCAAGAGGAGAGGGTGGGGGCTGGCCGAGAGGAGAGGGTGGGGGTGGGGGGCTGGCCGAGAGGAGAGGGTGGGGGTGGCGGGCTGGCCGAGAGGTGGGGGTGGGGCTGGCCGAGAGGAGAGGGTGGGGGTGGGGGCTGGCCGAGAGGAGAGGGTGGGGGTGGCGGGCTGGCCGAGAGGAGAGGGTGGGGTGGGGGGCTGGCCGAGGGAGGGGTGGGGGTGGGGGCAGGCGAGGAGAGGGTGGGGGTGGGGGGATTGTGATGCCCAACAACGGACAAGTGGAGGGATAAGGGAAGACCAGACGGGAGGAGGAGGGAGGAAGAAGAGGCTGAGGCAAGATGACGGGCTGTGCGTTATAAAGATGGAGGGAGGGAGGGAGAGAGGGAAGGGGGGAAGGAGGGGAGGGAGAGAGATAGAGACTCCTTATAGAAAAGCCACATGAATTTCACAAGTGAGAAATTATGTTTTTCCAAAATGCATTTCCTATGTGATTTTGGAACACTTACAGATAGACGGACGTGTAGGCTGGCAGGCAGACAGACAGACAGACAGACAGACAGACAGACAGACAGACAGACAGACAGACAGACAGACAGACAGACAGACAGACAGACAGACAGACAGACAGACAGACAGACAGACAGACAGACAGACAGACAGGCAGGCAGGCAGGCAGGCAGGCAGGCAGGCAGGCAGGCAGGCAGGCAGGCAGGCAGGCAGGCAGGCAGGCAGGCAGGCAGGCAGGCAGGCAGGCAGGCAGGCAGGCGGCAGGCAGGCAGGCAGATATGGTTAATCCAGCTGCCCTGTGATCAGATGAATCCATATTATTTATTTTTCCGACATCAAAATTTGTAATTTCTTATCGTACAAATATTGTCATATTTATTTTAATTATGATTAAGTAATTAATTCCAAGGAGGCCTGTAGCGTTGACGTGAAGGAATCACTATGAGAACACAGTCTGTCAAGTTATAATAACATTTTAAATTAGTCAATCAATCATGAGATTTGATCGTGGGCTGAGAGCAAATTTAAGTGTGCTCCTCAGCACACTTAGATCTGCTCTCAAATAAGATCTCAGGAAAATTTGAAGACTCCCACTCCCAGCCCTAATATGTCTTAAATAGGCCAAATATGGCTAAGACGAAATATTTTGTCGTAACTTCGTTCGAGAATGAGACCCATTGTTATGTTTTCTTCTTGACTTGTTTAAAGAAGACATGTACGGCCCATGGGGACATGTTGTCGGGCCTTACAAATAAATTTTATTTGATTTGATTACCATTAGTCAACAGATTTCTACACCTTCTGATCATTGAAGTACCACAGCTCATTTTAGCTCCCATGTTGCTATAATGTGTTTCGACCAAGAAAGTGTTTCATCTATTACAACACCCAGCAGTTTTGCCTCTCTGACCTGTTCGATATCAGCACAGTTCAGAACGAGATTTTATTTAGTATTTGATCTAGATGCATATCTTGAGGCTATCATTATACTCTTGGTTTTTGCAACATTTAATTTAACTTATTTTCACTTACCCAGTTGGAAATGAGCACTATCTCATCTTGAAGTCAAGTTAGACCGCGCTCACAAAGTCTGACACTGGGTGCTGTAATCAGTGTTTGGCTAGCCACTATCTCATCTTGCAATAACCTATGAACAGACTCAGACTGTTCCGCCGCTACGTACAGATCCAGCTCTTACAAATCACACCTCTACTGCCAGGGCGCAGTGTCGTTAACACCTCGTTAACAGCACTGCCAGTCATGCAGTAAAGAGCTCAGCGTCCTAAGAGCTGCATCTGTACATGGTAGTGTCATCTGCAAAGATCTCCATTGATGCATTATTAAATACCAATGGTAAATCATTAACGAAGATCGCATACAATAATGATGAGCGGTGCGACTCTAGCTTGTCTTCGAGAGGTGGGAACCACCCCTGTTGATGGTTGTGGCACCCAAGGCCCTGCTCCGGAAGGTTGGGGATCTCACCCTCAACATTGACGGCTGCTCCATCTCCCCATCCCCTAAGGTCCGCAACCTGGGCGTTATCCTAACTCCACCCTTTCCTATCAATCCCATGTCAATTCCCTCACCAAATCCGCCTTCTTTCACCTCAGAAACATTTCCAGACTCCGACCATCACTTTCCGACACCACAGCTGAGACCCTCATCCACGCCTTCGTCACCTCCCGCCTGGACTACTGCAACGGGGTCCTGTCCGGGGTCCCAAGCAAAACCCTGGACAGGCTCCAGTATGTTAAAAATTCAGCTGCCAGGGTTCTAACCCGCACCAAACCCTGGCAGCACATCACCCCCATCCTCATCCACCTCCACTGGCTCCCCATCAAATCCCGCATCACCTACAAAACCCTCCTGCTCACCTACAAATCCCTTCACGCTCTGGCACCTCAGTACCTCACAGACCTCCTCCACCCCTACACTCAGTCACGGTCCCTGCGATCCACGGACACTGGTCAGCTCTCCATCCCCCGAACCAGACTACGGACGTTCGGGGACAGAGCTTTCAGTGTGGCAGCTCCCACCCTCTGGAACTCCATCCCCGCAGAACTCCGCACCGCCCCAACTCTGGACTCATTTAAAAACTGCTCAAAACCCACCTCTTCAACTTGGCCTTCAACCCCTAACTTTCTCACTTTATATGTATATGTTGTGTCTGTCCACTATGTTTGTTAATTTGTCATCTCCCCCCCCCCCCCCCCCACCCCCTATGTAAAGCGACCCTGGGTCCTCTGAAAGGCGCTATATAAGACGAAGTTATTATTATTATTATTATTATTATTATTATTATTATTATTATTATTATTATTATTATTATTATTATTATTATTATTATTATTATTATTATTATTATTATTATTATTATTATTATTATTATTATTATTATTATTATTATTATTATTATTATTATTATTATTATTATTATTATTATTATTATTATTATTATTATTATTATTATTATTATTATTATCTACACTCACAGCACACACATCCACACGTACACACTCACCTTAGAATAGAATAGAATAGACTTTTAATTGTCATTGCACAGTATACAACGACATTTCAGGGGAGCTCCCACAGACCGTAGTACAATATACAATATATACATACATGAACACATAACACATATAACACTGTACATAACAGAATATTTTAAATAATAAAGTGCATGATGGGTGGTAATCAGTGATTATCAAGTCCAGGTAACACCCACTTTACTTACTTTTGACACTTTAACACATTTATTAGTAAAAAGATTTGCACTACAATTCATACCTCATTGCACCTTACCCTAAGTTTGTACCGCATCCCATTTCTGCATTGTACCTCACTGTTACTCTTTTTACTCTGTATTGTATATTGTATATATGTATATTGACTGAACACTTTATTTTACGTACTTTTAACTTTTTCTATTTTATATTGTTTATCTATTTTTATCTAGCACACTCCCAGGGGGCTCATACAGAAAAAAGCATTTCATGATAAAGTATTCTGTATTTTACTGACAATTAATAAACAAACTTGAACTTGAACTTGAAACTTGAAGGAATGTGACGATATTGAAAAAGCAACAAATGCGAGCTTCTATTATTTCTTTCTGTGTCTTTCCTTCCTTTTCTGTGTGCTTATTCTCTCTCTCTCTCTCTCTCTCTTTCCCACTCTCGCTAATGGTTATTTACCTTGCTGGAAAGGGCTTCGCTTTCTCACCAGAGAGAGAGACAGGAAGGCATGAGCAATAAGACGAGAAACGATAGAGCGATGGGAAGAGGAGTGGAGAGGCGAACAAAAGGAAAAGGAGCAAAAATATTCCATTCATTTCCGACCCCCCGGTGACACATGGCTCTCCCTCCCTGCTGTCATGGAACCGAAGGTTTGGCCAGAGATGGATAGAGAGAGAGAGAGAGAGAGAGAGAGAGAGAGAGAGAGAGAGAGAGAGAGAGAGAGAGAGAGAGAGAGAGGGAGAGAGAGAGAGAGAGAGATAGAGAGAGGGAGAGAATTACGTGTCAATATTTGTTCCCTTTGGCTGGGTAGATAGAAACAGATACATTACATTCTCTCTGTCTTTCCCTGTAAAGCCAATTCAATAGCGCTACCTTTTGTTTGGGATCAGGGGGGGACTATGCGAGTCGCCTGGGAGAGAGAGAGGGATGGAGAGAGAGGGAGATAGAGAGAGAGGGATGGCAAGACAGACAGAGAAGAACTGAGGGAACGAGTGCCAGGGAGATAAAGAGAGGATGAAAAGAGAGAGAGAGAAATGGAATGAGCGACACAGCGGTGTCGAGTGGACTTTTCCCAGAGCACGTCGTCGGGACAACAAACAACGGATCGAATGATTGAATCGCTGTCGCAGAGCCCCTGGGTTCTCCAGGCTATCTCTTTGATTACCGTTTAGATCACTGGAGGGGTCCACATGGCGTCAGTCATGTGTGTCTATAGCGCCTGCTCTTTCACTTGAAACGATATAGGCTACCAAAGTCAAAAGAAAAGTGAAAGAGCAGTGCTTTACATTTCATTTAATTTCAAACCTCTATTTCAACTCATAAGACACTGGAGGTTACCCTCATTTACAGGGACGACAAGCTTATAAAACCGAACACAAGTTTATCAGCAATTTCATACATATGGGTACAATAAATAAGAATAAACAATAACAAATCTGCTGCAACGTTTACAAGTCGACACACAATGGTTGGAGATCATCCACTTTTTTTTATTCAGCAAGAGAACGAAGAACCTTCAGCTTCAGAGTCAGTTGGAGGTCATGATTGGTGATGTTGGAAGCATCCAAGGAATTTTTTTTTTTTACTAGTTTAGTTTAGTAGTTCAGAGCAAACTCAAGGAACCTTAAAGAACCAACCAATCATTTGAACATGTAGAATAGGTTCCAAGACTCCATTCCAACAGTGTTGTGATGTAAGAGCAATAATGGCTTTAGAAATAAACAAATACCAATGATAGTTACACCTTTCAACGAGAGAAGTGCCATATTAGGGATGGAACGGTTTGTGTAAAAAAAAAACTAGAGAGCGTTCGGTTCCACCACCAAGGTTCAGGGCATCTAGAGACCGTTCGGTTTACTTTGGGTTAGCGGTGTAAAGGTACACGTATCCGTATCGAACCGTTTCAGTACTGGACCTTAGGTTCAGTACGGCTGTGTACCGAACGAATACAACGGTACGTTGACCACTAACGAACGAACGTGCAGAAAAAAATATTTGCGTGCATAATTTTATTCAAAACTCCAAGTTCACCCCTTCCCAAAATATAATTTGTGCAAAGGGCCGGGTGTTTGTTCAACACACACACAACACAGAGATTACCTGTAATTTAGCATAGCCTCATAGTGTGGCGAACAGCCCTACAAGTACAATTAGTTACTGCACACTACATCACCCCTGAGTGGAACATGGAACGCCAAACTTTCCCCCACTGTACCGAAAACCCATACCTAACCGTGACTTCAAAACCGAGGTACGTGCCGAACCGTGGTTTTTGTGTACCGATATACAATGACATGCAAATTTCTCGATTCTGATTGGCTGAAACAGTCAAGTTACACATGGTTATTTGTCATAAACAATGCTCTTGGTCCCAGGACCCGCCCACAACCGAATTACTATCACTCCGCCATGCGAGTTTTTAGAAATGCAAGCAAGATGGCGGACAGTAAACGTTACGAATGGATATGTTGATAGGGTCATAAAGACTAAATCAAAAACGATTCTGTCACGGCAAATGTGTTCGTTTCTTACACAATGTTGGATTATGTAATTAGTGGGTCATGAATTAAAAAATTGCGCGAATTGATTGATTGATTAATTGCAATTTAAAAAAATTATTTACCTACTTTCTATAGAAGCAGCTGGGAGGTGCGCTGTTTTAAGTGAGCGTGGATTATTGAATTGATTGATTGATTGATTGCACATTTTATTACTGTCTGCCTTGTTTCCAACTGGTTAAGCTTGGCGACTCTTTCGAAGTCGCTCTCTTTCAAAGTTGGTTAAGGTTAGAGTTTGTCTTTAGAGCAGGGCGATAGACCACCAGCCCTGATTCCAAACTCTAACTTTAACCAACTTCGAAAGAGAGCGACTTCGAAAGAGTCGAAAGAGATGTGTTAGTTTTGGGCGGCTACGTGGCGTAGTGGGCAAGGCGCTCGCCACGAATGACGGAGACGCTGGGCTTGCCTGTTCGAGCCAAGCGCTCCACATTGCTTTCAGTTTAGCTGGTCGTTCATACTAATACACATTGGCCGTATTAGGGGGTGGGAAACTGATGGGTGGGGATCGGGCGTTGTGGACAGTGACTCCTACAGGTCGGTTGGTGCGCCTGCGCAGTAGAATCAGGAAGTGTCGGGGCCAGGGTGAGCCTCCCACGCGTTACTCCTCGCCACTGAGAGATCGAGCTGCGCAGGTGAAAAGATGTGACTGCTGTTACCTCAAGTACCGGAGGGGACTTGTGCTATGTATGACTTAGTCCACATTGCAGCCGGCTTGTGGGAGGCAAGAAACAGCGTTCGTGACAGGGGAGGGTTGAATTGGATGATACGAAATTGGGATGGGAGAAAATATAGAAAAATGGGAGAAAAAGTGGATCACAAAAAAAGAGATGTGTTAGTTTGTTGGATGTCTTACTGAGAACAGTTGGATTCACTTCCGAGCTGCTTCCACATGGAGGCAACTTCTCTTATTTTTTTTGGGAACTACTTTTTCTGCGGATGGTTTTGTCAATAAATCTTCAATTAATGTGTGTTTATTGTATAGCAATAAGGTTGGATGACATCGGCCATTGTATAAAAGCCATTACACCACGTGCAGTCGTGGGTTATGAGAATTAGACCATGCCTAGGGGGGTCTAACGACCCTCGGCTGTGCCTCGGGCCTAACAACCACCCCTAGGCATGGTCTAATTCTCATAACCCACTCCTGCTCGTGATGTAATGCTTTATTACACCCCTACTTTGGGTGAGTGTGTTTGGAGTGCTTTTGTTTGTATCATTTGCCTTTGACTATTTCCATGTACTGTCATACAACACTAAGAATAAGGGATACTAAGTTCAGTTAACATTAGGAATTCATGCCCGATGTATTTAAATCCAAAACCGAGCGGGACCTTTCAGCTTGTCCAGTTGAGGTCGTGAGTGCAGCTGTGTCAGTTTGTCTCAGAAATGGCTATTAGGCTACTAATAACGTAAAGTTGACAAGGTATAGCACAGAATATTCTCCAGCATTGTTTAAATCTGATGGTTGGGTACATTTTGGATTTAGTTTTGTCTACGATAGAGATGGATTAAACAACGATTGAGTGCGACAACGTCAATACATTTAACGTTATGGCTCAGTTCACATCGCCCTGTTTCATTACCAGTACAAGGAGAGATCCGGGAAAGCAAAAGCAAAAGCCACGCCCATGCGTCTCCCTATATGATGCCGGAAATGGTCACGCTCCACCTTCCTCAAAACGATTTCCATAAGCGGAAAAACCATCCAAGGGACCTCAGGGCGCTAAGAGCGATCCCCCAGTACTGACACGGGAACCTTCAGTCGCTTCCACTTGTCTCTCACGGGTCTATTTTCATACTGGAAAACCACCTCTGTATCCTCCTCATGAAGAGGAGGCCAAGAGGGACCACAGAGTGAGCAGATGCCATCATACCGAGCAGGCGCATCACGGAGAGTGCCGTAACCGTCCTGCCAGGACGGAACCTCCTGAGCGCATTGAGAATATCCTCTCGCCGTCGCTCTGAGAGGGTTGCCCTCATGGGCCTTGAGCTTAGAACCAAGCCCAAGTACTCCACCTGTTGACTGGGAAGAGGTGTACTCTTCTCCCAGTTTACAGCAAAACCTAGACTGGTGAGGAATTCCACCACCAGCCTGGTATGAGACCTGGCGATCTCCTCCGACCGGCTGAGGAGCAGAATGTCGTCGAGGTAGAACATAATTCGTATCCCCTGACGACGCAGAGGCTCCAGCGCGGTCTCCGCGCACTTGGTGAATGTGCGAGGGGCCAGAGAGTAGCCGAACGGCAGACTCTGGTATTCGTACGCTACACCCTGAAAAAGGAAGCGGAGGAATTTCCTGTGAGGAGGGAAGATCGGGACGTGAAAGTATGCATCCTTCAGGTCTATGGAGGTGAACCAGTCTCCCACTCTGACAGCGCCTACCAGGTGTTTGACGGTCAACATCCTGAACCGTCTCGCCACGATCAGCCGATTGAACGCGGACAGAGCCAGAATAGGTCCCGATTTCTTGGGCACTAGAAAATACCGGGAGTAAACGCCACGCATCGCGTCCTCTTTTGGGACCACGGCGATGGCCTGCTTCGCCAACAGAGATCGGATCTCGTCGGCCAGAGCTGTCACTGCTGCAGACCCTGACAATAGGGTCTGTACCAAACCCAAAAATGGAGGGTGGGGTTGTGCAAACTGCAACACAAGTCCCCGCCTCAGCGTTCTCTCCATCCACCTCGACATATGGCACTGCTGTAGCCATACGTGATGATAATCCCAAAGTGCACCCGCCGCCAACTGGTGCTGGTCCGCCAGGAACCGTAGATAGGAGGCCCGGTCCCACCCGCTGTGCGTTGCCAACCCTGGACTCGCCAACCGTGCGAGCAGGGTGTCTCGCGGAGCCGGAATATCGCACCCTGACACTACCAACGAGGCAATCACACCCAAGGGGGGACCCCGACAGAAAGGGCCGGTCTGATACGGGGAGAGCGGCCATCACACTTAAGCTCCCCCACTGAACGTCTTCCCGGCATGGACTGCTGAGGATAGCCTGCTCTGCAGCTGGACATGCAAGGCGTGTGGTCCCCACACTGCCCGATAGGGTGGGTTCCTACACACCGTAGCCCTGTAGTGATATTACTACCACCCAAACCATGCGTGCCTGACTGACCACCGCCGGTCTTCCGGTCGGGGGAGGCACTAACATGATACCCGGCCTGGTGAGGGCGGGGCTGGGGGAACTCACGCTGCAACCTCCTGGGCCTTGAGTTCCCCCGCTGACAACCTTCTCCGTCGACAGACACAACACCAGGCTCACCAAACACAGACGCAGAACGTGTGGCGTGGGAGCCGCTTGACAGCACAGCATTCTCACAGGCAGACCCAGGCCTAGCTAGCAACTGGGTGTCAGCCCCTGTCCCCATGAGAAGCGAAATGTGGGGCCGCTTGCGCTTCACTGAAAGCACATGGCCCGCAGCCAAAGGGAACAAATCAGAGCCCGTGTCCCGCTGGCATTGGGGGGGGGAGTGACCGGAGAGCGTGCTAGACCAGTGTTGGGACTAACGCGTTACAAAGTAACGCGTTACAGAAACGAAGTTACTTTTTGCCGCAACTAGTACTCTAACGCATTACTTTTGAAATTCAGTAACGCTACTTACGTTACTGAATGGTTTGTTAGTTCGTTACTGCGTTCTTTTTATGTAGATTCATAGCGAGCGTCCTTATTTCGCCTGCGTTTGTTTTGTTTACTGTAGACTGAAAGGCGCTATATAAAACGAAGTATTATTATTATTATTATTTCTTTCCGTAGCCTCATTCTGTTTTCGCACTTCTGATTGGCCACTGACGTTCTGAAAGAAATAGACGCTCTCTACAGTAAACAACAAGAGGACGCTCGCTATGAATCTACATAATAAGAACGCAGTAATAATAACGAACTAACAAACCATTTAGCAACTACTTGGAGAGATAATTAATATACAACATGGAAACGAGATAAAGAACATGTTTGAAGGGCTGCTGGAGTCAACTGGACTAACGTTACATCTCGACCACCGCAGACTGGTGACGGTGAGTGCAATGTGTTCACTGAAACTCAAGATCAACGGATTTTGACTGTACGAAAGCTGCCAGGGAATCTCATAATACTAATCAAACAATATAAATATAGTCCTTTCATGCACAATTGATATCCTAACTATTCTAACGTTGCAATGCTTTGATTGATATCTTAAACAACGCTGCAAGATGGTTATGAATGAATTAATGAATGGATGAATGAATGAATGAATGAATGAATGAAAACTTTATTTAACAGATTGCAGAATGGGTACAATACAGTACGGCTCAATACATACAATTGTTAAGGGGATGCAGACCTGAGAAAGATGTTTGTCTTGTTTCCATCAGGGTCCCCCATTTTCAATTCATATAGACATTTATGACATACACAACATACATGCCATTTATGGCATAGGGACATATAGGTATTTAGTACTGATACATTTGTGACATAAGCGGTATTCAAATATACAGTACTGTTACCCCTAGATCCTGACAGAGTATATACATATGATGAGGAGGGGACTGTACATTAGGAGGGGGTGGGTGGGTGGGAGAGAAATATACATACAGCGGGGAGGGAATATATAATGAAACGCTCTAGACCACATTGCTTAGCAGAGTTCGGTGATGTGAATGGAAACTGTCAAGTTGATCAACCGATTTTGAGTATATGGGGCATGGGACTTGAGCAATTTTTTTTTTAATTTTTTTTTAAATAACTAAATAGTTACTTTTCACAGTAACTCATTACTTTTGGGTGTAAGTAACTAGTACAGTAACGAAGTTACTTTGAAATGAAGTAACTAGTAAAGTAACTGAGTTACTATTTTTCAGTAACTAGCACAACACTGTGCTAGACACAGCTAGATGGTGACGTTTTTTTAGGGCGTGCTCATCTAATGTAGCCGATCCCTCAGCCGCAGCCGCTGGCAAGGCCGTGCCCTCACCTCTGGCTGCACGGTGTGGGGCGGTGTGGGGCCTAGGTCAAATACCGCCCACGCTCCTGCGGACAGACCAAAAAGTCCCTCTGCGGAGAGGGGAGCCCTGAGGAGGGGAAGCCTTCTCTCCTCCTCAAGGGGAGACTGCTCCAACCAAAGATGTCTGTGAACAAGCGTTGACAGCATCCTAGCCCTCCCTGCGGTTATAGCTTGCGGCTGGGTCAAAAGCTGTATAACCTCAAAAACACGTGCAATGTTTTCGAAGTCGGCTGGCCCTAAGGCCCCACTACCCGACACCATTGTGGACAGAAAAGCAGCCAACTGAGCAATGTTACTGGTCGCCGCTAAATTCCGTCCTGCGGCAGTATAAGCTTCATAAGCCCACTCAGCCACCTGCCGGCGTCGGCTTCCGGTTGGGATACCGTTCAACCATGCCAGGGCAAAAGACCAATGCTACCTGGCCCTCTAACCACGGCACACCTGCCTTGCGTCCTGTCGTCAGCCCATTCACCCGTATAAAGGGTAAATAAGCCTCAGCAAAACCCCCCACATTACACACCGATTGACCTTCAGCAATGAAACGGTTAAGAGGAGGGAAGAGTGGCGACAGCCCACGGCGGGGAACATGGGAACGGCGTCCCAGCATTGTAGCATTAGCATTAGCCGTGCGATCTAGGATACTTGGAAAAACACCCAAAAAAGAGTCATGACGACCATGTTTTCCCAAATATCCCACCCCTCGCGCCAATACATCACTCGGTTGTCTCACGGGACAACAAGCAGTATTACCCATGCTATTATCAATGCCTGATAGCGCAGGCCCTACCTGTGCACGACTTAGCTTGACTGCTAACCGTCACACAACGTCCCTCGGTCCGCTGTCACGAGACGAGGAAAACCCAGGACAGGCCCGTTGCGCTGTTAGGATGTGCCGAGAAGGTTCCGGGGGCTGGTGAACTTCTGGCGAATACCCAACATTGTGTAATTTCTCCCTGCGTTTCATAACAACTAGTTCACGGAGTGCACTGCTACTTCCGTGTTGGAAACGAAAAGAGGAAGGTGGAGCATGACCATTTCCGGCGTCATATAGGGAGATGCATGGGCGTGGCTTGGTCACGTGCAAGTGAGTGGATTTGTTTGTTTCGTGTGCACATTATGTGCAAGGAGATAAGAGGTTATCTCATTGGCACAGTGAGACACGATAGCCAAGTATGCTATATAACTATGCAGCTCAATGCAGTCGTGAGTAGTTATTTCAGT
Source organism: Notolepis coatsorum (assembly GCF_963971535.1). NCBI lineage: Eukaryota > Metazoa > Chordata > Actinopteri > Aulopiformes > Paralepididae > Notolepis > Notolepis coatsorum. The sequence goes on from NC_140165.1 coordinate 76,184,741, forward strand.
GCATAACGTCGAGCCACAACATTAATATTTCCTCTCACAGTCACTTCAGCAACAGGTAATTTCCTAACTTGGAACAGAATTGAGGCCAAATTGTGAAAGAGTTATCCAACACGTCCACTATACACTGTAAAAAAACTGGGAAATTCACTGTATTATTTTACTTATATTACTTGTTTTTCTACTTCAACACATTGAGTGCCACGCCCCTTCCGGGAAGTGACCCCTTCCTTGCCGTCCATTAACCACATGTAAACGTTGTTGTAGTTTGTAGAGCTAAACCTATATTTTATAGTATAGCTATGGGTCTAATAACGCTGTTGAGTCTCAGTGACTTGCTTCTGGTCAACGTGCAATAAACAGATTTTTTTTCATCTGTACATTTCCGTTTTATACCATTTTGAATATGAATATAGTTTGGGTGCTTCTGAGTCATTCCAGGGAAAAGATGCGAAAACTGCGTTTTTGTGTAATTCAATAAGCATGTTGTCATTTTTCGCCTGATTATCGGATCTTCCTGAAATCAACGCTAGATCATAATTATGATCCTTCCTCATGCACGCATGCAATGTTGTTAAGCTTTCCAAATATCTGATCGCCATTCCAGTTATCCACAGCGATCCTGTCTCCGACATTGTTGGGCATTGCACTTCAAGGGGTGGGCGGGGTCAGTAGTCAAAACCATCCCTACAAGCGTGTGTTTTGCCGGAGTGTTTAGGACCCACCCTCACGCCGCAGCTCGGTAGAGAAAAGAAACTAACCCGTTTCTAACGGGGTGCAATAATGGCCGAAGGCATTAGATGGCGGTATAAGACCATCTGCCAGCTCAGACACATTCAGTACAGCATGCACAAGGTGCCCCGCTGAATTATGAATGGCAATAGCGAATAAACTAAATACTGTGAGAAAAACGTAGATCTACGTTTCCGGCACTCAACGATCGGGCGACAGAAACGTAGTTCTACTGTACGTTTTTGTTATGGTTTGACACCGACCCCAAACGCAACGACACAAGAGAGTAGATTCAGAGTTGCCAAAAACAAGGGCTTGTTTATTTACACTAAATAAACAGCATAGACTTGGTAGAGAACAGACAAAGACTGGGATACAAGCATAGATGAATGTTGCTGCTCTGCAGCTTCTCCCGGGATGGTTAGTCTGGGGAAGCAGACGATGACGTCAGAGCCGCTCTGCAGACTTCTCTCGGCAGATCTCCGAGGTGGTAACGGGACCGAGAGGGAGAGAGGGAGCGGGTTAGCTCAGAGTACAGTTGGGAACAGAGCAGGTGACAGGGGAGGTGACTTGTACCAAAAAACAGAGTAATCCAAGTGACTGAATCTTCGGTGTATATACACACTGTGAGAAACGTCCCAAACACAAATCCACGTGATAGAAATCTTCGGTGCAAATAAACACTGTGAGCGAAGTCCCAAATACAAATCCAAGTGATTATATCTTCGGTGTGTGAACACACAGTGAGCGATGTTAAGGCCAAATATTATCCCAATGGAATGCTTAATTGACAAGCTGTGACAGCTGAGGGATGTGATTGACAAGCGTGTGGTTGGGGGAGCACCAATCAACGGCATCTATGGGAAGAAGCGTGTGAATAGGGGAATGCAATTGATTAACAGAAAACAAAAGGAACAGAGCGAGTAGGCTTAAAGGAACAGAGCGAGTAAGTGAGCAATGGACAAAAACCTCACAGTACCCCCCCCTCCACGGGAGCCACCCGGCGACCAGGCCGACCCGGCTCGTCAGGATGGGCACGATGGAAGTCAGTGATCAAGCCGGGATCCACGATGAGCTGCCGGGAGACCCAGCTCCGCTCCTCAGGGCCGTAACCCTCCCAGTCCACCAGGTACTGGAACCCCCGACCCCGCCGTCGAACGCCCATCAACCGGCGGACCTGCCACTGGGGGTGACCATCCACCATCACGGGAGGCGGAGGATCAGGAGCTGGAGGCATCAGGGGACTGAGGGAGACAGGCTTAACCCGGGAGACATGGAACACGGGGTGAATGTGCATGGACGCAGGACGTTTCAGACGCAGGGCCGCCGGACTGAGTACCTTCAGGACCTCGAAAGGTCCGACGAAACGGGGGTTGAGCTTCTTGGCCGAGGACCGAAGTGGGAGGTCCTTCGCGGAGAGCCACACCCTCTGCCCAGGGTGGTAAGTCGGCGCAGGAACCCGGCGCCGGTCGGCCCCACGACAGGCGCGCTCAGATGTCCGGAGCAGCGCGGTCCTGGTGATCTCCCAAACTCGTCGGCAGCGGTCGAGGTGGACCTGCACGGAGGGAACTGCCACTTCCGCCTCCTGTGCGGGGAAAAGAGGAGGTTGGTAGCCCAGGGAAACCTCAAACGGTGAGAGGCCGGTGGCGGAACTGACCATTGAATTGATGGAGTACTCAACCCAGGGAAGGAAACGGCTCCAGGATGCTGGTCTCTCGGCTGCCACACACCGAAGAGCAGACTCCACGCTCTGGTTCATCCTCTCCGTCTGTCCGTTAGTCTGGGGATGATAACCAGAGGAAAGACTGACCGTCGCCCCCAACCCCTTGCAAAAGGCCCGCCATACCTGGGAGGTGAACTGGGGCCCCCGGTCAGAGACGATGTCCTGGGGAAACCCATGAAGGCGGAACACGTGGTGAGTCAGGAGGTCCGCCGTCTCGGCCGCCGAGGGAAGCTTGGAAAGGGCCACGAGGTGAACCCCCTTGCTGAATCGATCCACCACGGTCAGAAGGCAAGTGTTCCCCTGGGAGGAGGGAAGACCTGTGACGAAGTCTAGCGCCACATGTGACCATGGACGGCTCGGAACGGGAAGTGGCTGTAAAAGCCCGGAGGGTGCCTGGTGCGAGGCCTTGCTGCGGGCACAGACCGCGCAGGCCAATACGAACTCCTTGACGTCGTTCCGCATGGTGGGCCACCAGAAACGACGAGCCAGGAAGGAGAACGTGCGATGGACGCCCGGGTGGCAGGCGAACCGGCTGGTATGGCCCCATAGCAGCACCCGGGACCGGACAGAGTCGGGGACGAAGAGACGATGAATCGGAACGTTGCTTGGAGCACGCTGGAAGCGTAGGGCACGTCTAACCACCCCCTCGATGCCCAAGGTGATGGCTCCAACCACCCTGGCCTCCGGGAGGATGGGAGTCGGGTCCTCAGAGGGTGGAGCCCCCTTGGAGTGTAACCGGGACAGGGAGTCGGCCTTCGTGTTGCGGGAACCGGGACGGAAAGTCAGCGAGAAGTCGAACCGACTGAGGAAACTGGCCCATCTCGCCTGCCAACCGTTGAGGCGCCTGGAAGCGCGGATGAACGTCAGGTTCTTGTGGTCCGTCCAGATGGTAAAAGGCTCCTCGGCCCCCTCTAGCCAATGACGCCACTCCTCCAACGCAGCCACGACCGCCAGCAGCTCCCGATTGCCGGTGTCGTAGTTCCTCTCGGCAGGGAGGAACCGACGCGAGTAGAAGGCGCAAGGATGTACCTTCTGGTCCGTAAGCGAATGTTGGGATAAGACAGCGCCCAGTCCAGTATCCGAGGCGTCCACCTCAACAATGAACTGTCTCTTGGGGTCAGGGTGGAGCAGGATAGGGGCGGAAGTGAACCTCTTCTTGAGGGAGCGGAACGCAGCACATGCCGCTGGGGACCAGTCGAACGGCAGAGCGGGAGAGGTCAGTCTGGTAAGTGGCTCCGCCACCTGACTGTAGTTCCGGATGAACCTTCGGTAGAAGTTGGCGAACCCGAGGAAACTCTGTAACTCCTTCCGAGTGGTGGGTTCAGGCCAATCCTCCACAGCTTGGATCTTGCGAGGATCCGCTCGGGTCAAGCCCTTCTCAACGATGAAGCCCAGGTAGTCGACGGAGTCGGAGTGGAAACGGCACTTCTCCGCCTTGACGAAGAGCCGATTGTGGAGGAGGCGCTCCAGCACACGGCGGACATGCTGGATGTGTTCCTCGAGGGTCCTGGAGAAGATGAGGATGTCGTCCAGGTACACCACCACGAACACCTCCAGCATGTCACGAAGGACATCGTTCATGAGTGCCTGGAATACCGCCGGGGCGTTGGTGAGGCCGAACGGCATCACCAGGTACTCGTAGTGGCCCCTGGGGGTCTTGAAGGCGGTCTTCCATTCATCGCCTTCACGGATACGGACAAGATGGTAGGCACTCCGGAGGTCCAGCTTGGTAAAGACGGTAGCCTGGGTGAGTGGCTCGAAGGTGGAGTTCATGAGGGGTAGAGGGTACTTGTTCTTGATGGTGATCTCGTTGAGCTGGCGATAGTCGATGCAGGGTCGAAGGTCCCCATCCTTCTTACCAACAAAGAAGAAACCGGCCGCCACCGGGGAGGAGGAAGGCCGAATGAGTCCTGCTTCCAATGACTCAGAGATGTACTGATCCATCGCCTTCTTCTCCGGAACGGTCAGACTGTAAAGGCGGCTGCCGGGAAGGGGAGCCCCTTGGCGGAGGTCGATGGCGCAGTCATAAGGGCGGTGAGGTGGAAGGGCCTGAGCCCTGGACTTACTAAAAACCTCCAAGAGGTCGTGGTACTCGGGAGGTATGGACGAAAGGTCCGGAGGCGACTCACCAGCGGGCCTCCGGGGCGGGGGACAGGACGCCGCCTGCAGACACAGGGCGTGACAGGAGGAGCTCCAGCCCCTGATGGTACCGGAGGACCAGGCGATGTGGGGCTCGTGCAGCGCGAGCCAGGGCCTACCCAGGACCACCGGGACAAGAGGGGATCGGGTGATAAGGAACTGGATTCTCTCAACGTGGTTCCCAGCGATGGTCAGCACGACTGGGCCGGTGCGTTGAGAGATGTCGGCCAGGCGGTGTTGGTCCAACGCAAAGATCTCCAAGGGCCTCACAAGGTCCTCGAGTGGAATGTTGGCTCGGGTAGCAAACTCGAAGTCGAGGAAATTCTCGTCTGCCCCAGAGTCGATGAGGGCCTCCACCGTGGCTCGTTGGTCCCCCCAGGCCAGGGTGACGCTCATCAGATGGCCAGGTGGTGCGCGGCTCTGGGAATGGGAAAAACGGCTCACCAGGATTTCCCGGGGTCTCGGCGAGCCTGGTCTTTTGGCCGGGTGGGGCAGTTGGCAATTCGGTGTCCCTCCCTTCCGCAGTAGAGGCAGAGACCGGAACTGAGCCTTGCCTCACGTTCAGCCTGGCTCAGATGAGAGCGTCCCAGCTGCATGGGTTCCTCCTCGCGAACCGAACGGGAGGGTCCGCTACCACCAGTCGTGTTGAGGGCAGGGCGACCAGCAGTAACGTCATGAGTCCGGGGAATCCGGGGTACCTCAGGAGGTAACAGTCGGGTCCTCTCTCGCCTTCTCTCCTGGAGGCGTCCGTCGATGCGGATGACGAGGCTAAACAGGTCCTCGAGGGAGTCAGGCACCTCCCGGGTAGCGAGCTGGTCCCTGACTGCGTCACTGAGCCCCCTCAAGAAGGTTAGGCGAAGTGCAGGGTCGTTCCATCCACTCTCCACCGCCGCCAGTCGAAACTCCAGGATGTAGTCAGTTACCCCGACGCTCCCCTGTCGGAAGGTACCCAACCGGGCTCCAGGGTCCAGGCCACGGGCTGGATGGTGGAACACCCTGCGGAGCTCAGCCACGAAGTCTGGATAGGAGAAAACAAAATCTGCATCCATTGCCCAGGAGGAAGTGACCCACTGGGCAGCACGGCCTGAAAGCAAGTTTGTCATATAGGCCACTTGGGCCCCTCTAGAAGTGAATCGACTTGGTTGATGACGGAAAACCAACTCACATTGCATGATGAATGTGGTACACTCCTCGGGATTGCCGTCGAACAGCCGTGGGACGGAGAGACGGGGTTCCCGAGGTGCGGGATCGGGAAACGTGGGAACTGCTGGGGCTGCGGGGAATGCTCCTGAAGGAAGTGAGGGAAGTAAAGCGTTAACGGTGTCGCTCAGCGAGTGAAGCTGAACGAGAATACCAGATTGTTGTCCTGCCAGGGCGGCCAGGGACCCTTGAATAGGCTGGACCTGTTCCCTGAGATCCTGCACCGCAGCCGCAGCCCTCTCTAGTTGGTGACTGTGATCCTTGGTCAACTCGATCTGATTAGCTAGTGCGGTTCTGACCCTCTCTGTGTCGGCTGGGGTCGTCATTTTGGTTGGATCGTAATGTTATGGTTTGACACCGACCCCAAACGCAACGACACAAGAGAGTAGATTCAGAGTTGCCAAAAACAAGGGCTTGTTTATTTACACTAAATAAACAGCATAGACTTGGTAGAGAACAGACAAAGACTGGGATACAAGCATAGATGAATGTTGCTGCTCTGCAGCTTCTCCCGGGATGGTTAGTCTGGGGAAGCAGACGATGACGTCAGAGCCGCTCTGCAGACTTCTCTCGGCAGATGGTAACGGGACCGAGAGGGAGAGAGGGAGCGGGTTAGCTCAGAGTACAGTTGGGAACAGAGCAGGTGACAGGGGAGGTGACTTGTATCAAAAAACAGAGTAATCCAAGTGACTGAATCTTCGGTGTATATACACACTGTGAGAAACGTCCCAAACACAAATCCACGTGATAGAAATCTTCGGTGCAAATAAACACTGTGAGCGAAGTCCCAAATACAAATCCAAGTGATTATATCTTCGGTGTGTGAACACACAGTGAGCGATGTTAAGGCCAAATATTATCCCAATGAACAATCCAAAAAAGCTGAACGCTGGGTGAGTGACTGTCTGACAAAAAGCAGGATATCTTCAGTGTCATTTAAACACACGAAAACGAATAGGATCAAAGACAGTCATAAAAACTCACCCAGGCGCTGTGCGTAAAGAGAGTAGGATCAAAACGGGGCGAGCGCGTCGCCACGGGAAACGGGTGTCCAAGCGGAATACTTCTTGAATATCCTGGAGGCAAAGCACAGGGAAAACAGCAGGCAAGGCAGGAACGGCGAATGCTACTGAAATATCAAAACGATCCAACAAAACTAGAATGGGGAAACGGGGTATAAATAATAAGGGAATGCTTAATTGACAAGCTGTGACAGCTGAGGGATGTGATTGACAAGCGCAGTGGCGGTTGGAATGCCCCACGGGCCCCGAGGCGAGATTGACAGCTCGGGCCCCCCCCCCCCGATATTTATTGTATTATTATAAAAAAAAAAAAAAAAAAAAAAAAAAAATCCAACATGAAACAAAACATATCACAATACAATAATAATACGTCAAATGTATATACTCTCTTTTCTGGACTGTTTTCGTATCACAAACAGTACTGTATTTGCAAATCTGGTATGTCATGTATAGATGTAGCACTACTGTCTATCTGTATGTCATTATGTTATAATTAATTGAAAATGGGGGACCCTGATGTAAACAAGACGAAAGTGTTTCTCTGGTCTGCATCCCCTTAACAATTGTATGTATTGAGCTGTACTGTATTGTACCCATTCTGCAACCAGACGGTGGGCGGGCCCTAAGGCAGCTGCCTCCCCAGCCGCGCCTATAGCTCCGCCCCTGGACAAGCGTGTGGTTGGGGGAGCACCAATCAACGGCGTCTATGGGAAGAAGCGTGTGAATAGGGGAATGCAATTGATTAACAGAAAACAAAAGGAACAGAGCGAGTAGGCTTAAAGGAACAGAGCGAGTAAGTGAGCAATGGACAAAAACCTCACAGTTTTCGGCAACCAAAATGTTAAGTGTAAATGCTTTTGATACAAATATTAACCATTAAATAAAGGTTGTAATTTGTAAATTGATTTAACAAGAAATTAACTATTTTATTTACAGGATTATTCCATTGCTTAATGGTCTTGAATGTTAAATTACATTATATGTAAAAACACCTCAAATAAACACATTTTCCTGTAAATTAATTGCTTTTCCACTTTATTTTAATTTGGGTATTTTACTGTAATTTGACAGTAAGTATTTGGCCATCGTTGCTGCCAGACATTTACACTTTTTTTTACACCTTTTAATTTTATTTACAGCCTCCAAGTCACTAGACTGCCCACAACTCTCTGATTCCACCAGAATGAGAAAAGGTTATTCAAACACGCCCCATTATGACACGTCCCCTTATGAGAGCCACCTATAATGAACACATAATGTATAATAGACCAGTATGTGTTCCTTATGCTTTCAGCTAATGCATTGAAGGCAAAACCTTATTATATATATTGACCAAATACTATTTGAATTAGTAACGGATGTGTTTCTCCCCGCTGAACCGTACCAAACCGGAAAAAACGAACTGAACCGTGGTTTTTGTGAACTGTTCCACCTTTATTTAATAATATAGAAGTTCACTTTTTAGTTTTTTTGTTAACATATTTCTCATGGTCAAAAGATTCAAAGAGCTCACTCAGAAGGACGATTGCTGTGCTTTCAGGACGCACCTGGGGTCAGCTGCAGTATTGTGTATAACATTTTATCTTTTTTCTTTACACAACCGTCTGAAAGGACATCTGCTTGTTTGAAAGAAACAGCCTTGAGTGACAAACCCGGCCCCGTGGCTCACCTTGCACAGTCCTCTGCAGGAGCGAGGAGCGAGGCCGGAGGATGATGCCCTGAATCTCTGAGAATGGGTGGCCTTTCCCATGCATCAGGGCCAACCCCTCGCACCCACTACAAACAGACTACCTGTACCCCCCCCCCCCCCTCCCCCCATGCTGCTATGATGCCGGAATTTCCCCAAGGGGATCAATAAAGGAATATCTTATCTTATCTTAAGGAGCACGTCCAGTGCTAGACTGAGGGCTAGATCCACAAAGAATGGATTGCACGGTGCTAATTGCACACTTACTTACAATTCATGATGAATTGAAAATGGGGGACCCTGATGTAAACAAGACGAAAGTCTTTCTCAGGTCTGCATCCCCTTAACAATTGTGTGTATTGAGCCGTACTGTATTGTACCCATTCTGCAACCTGTTAATAAAATTGTCATTTAATCAATCACCTGCGCAAGACTCCCATGATGTAGCACTGAACGGCACAGGAAGTCCTTCATTCCGACGGCCATCAGACTTTACGATGCATCACTGTGCCTCACTGCATCACTGAGCACAGGGTGACAGTATATCTTCCTGGACTTTTACTTTTACTTTTAGACCGACATAGTACAATTTTACACTTACTGTATATTCTGGATATTTTTGCTGTATATTTTATATTAAAATGTAACATAGGACATTTTATATTAGTATATTTTATATTAGAATGTAACATAGGAAATGTATATCCCGGGCCATATTTTATTCTTAGGCTTATTTTTATACGTTTTCGTGACTTTTTGTTTTGTCTACCTAAATGTTTACTGTTTACTGTGAGCGATTTGTAGTGCCAAATTTCCCTCGGGATGAATAAAGTATTTCTATTCTATTCTATTCCTTCTGAATAATGTAACATGCCAAATGTGAAAGGTGACTGTTTGCGCTGTTCAGTGAACTCTATACGGCCACTAAAAAAGAGGGTCCTCTCTCTTGTGTCATTTGCGCTTATGGCGAGAGGTTCACAGTTTGACCTTTAAATACTGAATATGGGCGTGTGGTTTTTTTTACAGTGTTGTATACTGTATGCATAATATTCTCAAAGGGTAAGAATTGCAGATATATACCGTATATATATATGTTTATTCTGATTATTTAGCGTTTTCCCCCACATAAACATAAGAAATAGGCTACAAATTAACATACACTATACACACACATAAACACATACACGTCCCCACTCCACACAGGACCCATCAACCTGCCTTTTAAAACCACCATCAGACAGTCCATCCATCCAAACTAATCTTTACAGACTATAGAGCTCCACCTGCGCAATTCTGAATCTTCCACAATTTTGTAAAATTTTGTTAATTTTACACACAACCTGCATCATTCCCCATGACACTCCCCCGTGGCGATAACCAATTATTCATAGAATTAATTACAACACATAACAATGCATATATAATGAGCGTTCTAGACAGCTTTTTGAAGAACTAACCAGAAATAACAGCACCTAAGTAAGTAAGTAAGTAAGTAAGTATTTATAAAGCACCTTTCATACATGTCATGTAGCTCAAAGTGCTGTACACAATTATAGGCATATATAACGATAAAAGCAATAAAGTCACAGTGATCAGTTAAGATCAATGTTTAAAAAAATAATAATAATAATAATAATAGTAACGTAAAAATTAAAATAACGTAAAAACAGTCATTTGCTTACCAGTTTGGGAGAACAGGTCCGCACAAACATTTCCGCTCAGTGGCAACCGGAAGTGCACTAAACCAATGCACTTGTATGGTAGGTAGCAATGTTTAGCTCTTATAACGCTAGTGTAGTTACGTTTTTATCAGTGGTCATAGTTGGGTCCATAGTGCTTTACCAAGTCCCATGGATCCATCAGTGGCCGTGTATTGTGGTAGAAAGAAAGAAAAAGAAAAACATATAAAGAAAACAGTCTAAAGTTTGAAAGTTTGGAAGGTCCGCAAAGACACGACCGTTCAGCTCAGAAGCTGAGGCGTGTCAAAAACTTTTGAAAAACTGGAGGCGTGTCTCCTATGTACCCGTTCCTTCATCTAAAAAGTTTGAAAGTTTGGGAGGTCCGCAAAAACACGACCGTTCAGCTCAGAAGCTGAGGCGTGTCAAAAACTTTTGAAAAACTGGAGGCGTGTCTCCTATGTACCCGTTCCTTCATCTAAAAAGTTGGGTCCACAAGGCTTATCCTAGCCTCATGGATCCATCAGGTTTTTCCAAGCCATAACTATTTGTAAGCTAGACTGTATAGGTACGTTTTTAATTTTCCTTTAAAAATGTGTATAGAGCTGGCGTTTCTGATGTGTGTTGGTAGTGTGTTCCATAGTTTTGGGGCATAGTTGGCAAATGCCATACTTCCTATCCTTTTTTGGTTTCTGGGCGTGTCTAGTAAACCTGTAGTGGATGACCGTAGCGTTCTTGAGGGCAGATAACTAACTAGGGAATTTGCTATGTATTTTGGGCCTTGCTCATTAAGAGCTTTATATGTTAGGAAAAGGACCTTAAAATCAATTCTATGAGTTATTGGAAGCCAGTGCAGAGTGGCCAGGACTGGAGTGATATGTTCTCTTCTCCTTGTATGAGTTAGTAATCGAGCTGCAGAGTTTTGGATAAGCTGAAGCTTCCCAATGGTTGCTTTGGGAAGACCAGTGAACAGTGCATTACAATAGTCAAGCCGACTTGATACAAAAGCATGAATAAGTTTCTCTGCATCCTTTTTATTTACGAAAGGTCTTACTTTCGCTATGTTTCTTAGGTGGAAAAATGACGTTTTCATGGCCTTATTTATATGAGACTTAAAGGTCAGGTCTGAGTCCAAGATGACACCTAGGCTTGTAACCTCAGTCTTTACATAGGATGACAGACTCCCCAGGTTTTTACAAAGCACTTCCCTTTTCGCTTTTGGGCCGATCAATAGGATTTCGGTCTTGCTTTCGTTTAATTTTAGGAAGTTATTGTTCATCCACTTGTTTATTGCTAACAGACAATTTGTAATGGACTGTATGGCTGTAGTGTTATTTGGTTCTGCGGAGATATATAGTTGTGTATCATCAGCATAACTAAGTGGGATGGATGAGGCTGTAAAGGTTTAAAGGCCAACCTCTAGGTTAAACCCTACTGATCAATTATGGGTAGTTTACATCATTGGTATATAATTTCATTATTTATTTATTTCCATTTGACACCGGAAATGCCACTCTGAAAGAGTTAAAAAGGTCCACGCACGAATAACATGCACGCGCGAATCAAAAAAGCTTATCAAAACGCCGACGTCACAACAGGTGTGGCTTGCATATTAATGAGCCGAATCTAATGTTGCTTTTCCACTAAAATAAAGTACTCAGTTTGTCTCCGTGTGGGGAGGCGGGGCTGCTGGTGATCAGCATGAGAGCTCCAGAAATGACACGTGAAAAACTGCAGACCACTGATTGGTCAGAAGAGAGACGCGTGACGTCACTGTTTGGGGAGTCTGAACGAAAACAGAATGTCCGCGCCGCCATCTTTAATGTCTCGCGTAGGATATCTTTTGTGTGTTTGCAGCAAGAAACGAGTGCAATAAAAAAGGATACAGTCACTGTGTATTCTGCCTCATTTATTGATGAAACAAAACCGACATCAACACAATTTGCCACCGAGCGGAGAGTTTAGTCTGACAAAAAGATCGCTGATTAGTTACGCTTGTTGTTGGGGGTTAGGGACGTAACGTTAGTTAGCCTAATGCTAACGTTAGCAGATAGACACGAGAGGCTATCTGTGTAGAATAGACACAATGAGGTAACGTTAGCGTTAGCATAATAGACACAACGAGAGTCTGGTTAATGTTGTTATTGATTGATTGAAAACTGTGTTTTACTCTGGCTTGCCAAGCTCATCATAGCCCCTTTCGTGACTGATGCACCGAGTGAAGCTTGTGGACTCGACAACAGCGGCGGCCGCAGGGCGCCGGAGCCCGCAGCGCTAGTTAGCTCATAGCTATCGTGTAACACTAGCCTTTGCGGGCTCGGGCGCCCTGCGGCTGCCGCCGCCGTCGCGTCCATGGGCCCCCCGGCAGGGCACCCGTGGGGTCGGGTCGGGGTGTACAGAGAGGAGAGAACCATTTTGGGTCGGCCGTTCATGCCGGCCAGCGAGCCGGATGTCGGGATATGTTGTTAGCACAATAGCTACCAAGCTAAGCTATGTTATCTACTAACGTTATAAACACAATGTGTACAACGACACAATGATTTACATTATTACAAATATGGTAACGTGGTTAGCTTTAGAGATGGATGGATGGCTATAATCACGGAGCAATAGTGAGGTGAAACAGATACATTTCCATTCGGCTAGTAGTAGCAAGCATATATCTATGGTAGCAAGCTCTCTGCCTGCCACTAGCTGTGTGACTCTCAGCGCCCCCTGGTGATACCCCTGGTGACCAATACCTGTTGTGACGACATTACACGTGCACGTTATAAACCATTGATTAAAATATGCAAGTGCATGTTGATTGTGTTGGGCAGACAAAATGTTTTGATAAAAACGCTAAAACTGGGTCAATTTCAATACTTTTTTTTACAATTCTTCATGAAAGTCACTGTTGGCCTAGTCCACATTGTTTATTGAACAAAAATACAACGTGGAGGTTGCACTTTAAGCTTTTGCCCGTTTTTTATTCCACTGCTGCTAAAAATAAAGATCTGCTTGAGCTCACTGCTTTAGCTTTAATAGATTTCACAACATTATTTGTTTCCTATTGTTTTACAGGCAATGCTGCAGAGGGGGGGGGGAGGGGAGCTTTTTCCATCTTCCAAATGCAATTATAATGTAGGATTAGCTGTCACATTCTGTGTCAGTTCTTGTATCAAGAGTTTTGTCAATCAAGTTGGAAATGGGGAACAAAACAGAGAATAGTGGTTATAAGTGTACACAGTGAAAACAACAAAATCAGTGTCGTTTTTAAGCAAACTGCTGGGTAATTATGTACCAGATTACATGCATGGCATAACCCAGCAAGTTGCGTGTCATTATTTAAAGGTGCTATACAGATCAAATGTTTAAGTAGAGTAATATTTATAATATATATTTCTTTATTTTTTTTATTTTACCTTTATTTACCTAGGGTAGGTTCTGAGCACGAACGCGGTTTTTTCAGCTACGCCCTGATTCACACTCACACAGTTCCATTCACACCAGAGAGCTGCCCAGTACAACCATAGTCTGACACCGTTGGCCTCTGGGCAACTCCACTGGAGAAGTTGGGGATTAAGTGCCTTGCTCAATGGCACTTCAGCTGTTGGTATTGAGGGTACCGGAGATAGTTATTCATTCACTTTCCCCAGCCCAGATTTTTCCTGCCGGTCCGGGGGATCAAACCGGCGACCTTCCGGTCGCAAACCCGCTTCTCTAACCTTTAGGTCACCTCTGCCCCATTATGTAATACATCCACAGAGCTTTTAGAAAGTTTTTCTCATGTCTCTCGCATAAAGATTTTACTGATATTTTTTTTTTTTTTACTGTGGAGAAGAATGAATGATATATTCATATGGTATGAATATAGTTCTCTTTTCCAAAGTCATCAACAATACACTCTTTTACCATTTGTGCCTAATCACTCCTTTACCATTATTATATTTATATTATTAAATCTGAATATAAAAATACAAGAAAGAATAAACGGTGTAAACAATATAATTAACTATAATTAAATAATAAACAAGGTACCCTAACTGGCATGATATACGTCATACGTTGAAGTCCGAGCAGGTTTTGGTGGTTAACCTTCTGTAGTGTGGTAGTGAAAGGTTAACCTTCTGTAATGTGGTAGTGAAAGGTTAACCTTCTGTAGTGTGGTAGTGAAAGGTTAACCTTCTGTAATGTGGTAGTGAAAGGGTTAACCTTCTCTAGTGTGGTAGTGAAAGGTTAACCTTCTGTAGTGTGGTAGTGAAAGGTTAACCGTCTGTAGTGTGGTAGTGAAAGGGTTAACAGTCTGTAGTGTGGTAGTGAAAGGTTAACCTTCTGTAGTGTGGTAGTGAAAGGGTTAACCTTCTGTAGTGTGGTAGTGAAAGGTTAACCTTCTGTAGTGTGGTAGTGAAAGGTTAACCGTCTGTAGTGTGGTAGTGAAAGGGTTAACAGTCTGTAGTGTGGTAGTGAAAGGTTAACCGTCTGTAGTGTGGTAGTGAAAGGGTTAACCTGCTGCATGTGGTAGTGAAAGGGTTAACACGGGCCGTCGCACGTCGCAACACATTTTACAGCCGTCTATCGTGTCACTCTGTGTTATTGTCTCTCAACCAACACATCGGTTGAAAGCTAAAATGGTTTGATTGACACACCGCTTGACCTATTACGTGCTTCCAATCTCGAAAATGATTGACCGCTTGTGTAGCCAATGAAATTAGGAAAAGAATGACATCTTACTTGAGTTTGTTTTCCGAGACCGAGAAGCGGTAAAAGTTTACCGTATGCAAGATAATGAACGTGCGGCTCTCTCTCCATCTGTTGTTGTCGCTCCTCTGGCGGTTGAGGGTTTGTTTGTGTATGTGTAGGGAAAGGGTGGGGGTGGTGTATGTGACAAGAGATTAGTGGGGGAGGGGGAGAGAAGTACTTTTGACTCCTCTCACAAATTATTGGGAAAAAAAACCTAAGAATAAAGATGTGTAAAACACAAATTCTTTGTGATATTGTTATCGACTTTGGACATGTTCTAGGTAAGACTTCAGGCTATGGGGCCCCAGCAGTGTGTTCAGCTAATAACTATAGTGTAGATAGATCTGCAGGCATCTATCTAAATAATTCATATTTTTTTTATTTTTTTTTTATTACTTTTATCTCAGTGTGTTCAAACCTCTGTAACTCTATGACAATAGCACTCAGAGTGATTCTTTCAAAGGAGCCCAGACTTGTGCATCTGCTACAAATGGTTCCAGAATAGTGTCCTTTCAGTTTGCAATCGACAGGCGTTTTATGCAGAGTTTGCAGGACTGTTAAGAGTCAGACACACTTTAGTGGTCAGACATTCCTAATAGTTCTCCAGCTGCTCATTCTCAGTCATTATTGTTATGCACACTCTACCAGCTGTATGATGTATTGCTGCAATAGCCTAAAGATAATAAATCTGCTCTGTTAGGATGTGGCCAAGTGGTGGGAAAATAGAGTTGTCATCACCCGGTGGTTTGTTTTTATTTTCCCTTTTCTTTTGTTCACCAGTGGAAAAACTGTTGGCTGCAGCACAAACTAATTACAACGTAGCATTTACATAAAAAGAAAATGCCATTTGAAAATAAGAACTTCTCCTACAAACAAAGTATCGCCCAACATCTAGGCCCTTGGCTATGAGAACTAGTTCCAGCAAGGCTGTGTCTCTCTTCCAAGCCTGCTTCTACTTCTCCTTCCCCCTGAGAGGAGCTTCTATCCCAGGCTTTATCCTGGAAGCTCCTTCTACAGAGACAAACCAAAATCACAATCAATCAATTAATCAATAAAGACGATTATTTTACACCTTAAATAATTATGTACAACATGGATGCGTCACTCCATACCGACCTACCGTCACAAAACACTAAACAGTTGTACAAGTCTATTCCCTTCTCATTATGAAACCCCCCTCCATAAAAGGTTTTGGCGGGGCACCGGTTGAGAGAGTGAACAGTTTTAAGTACCTCGGAGTCCACATATCCGAGGACTTGACATGGACCACACACATTGACAGTGTAATCAAGATGGCACGGCAACAACCTCTACTTCCTTAGGCGCCTAAGGAAGTTAAAAGTGAGTCCGAAAATCCTTAAGAACTTCTACTCATGCACAATAGAGAGCATCCTGACTGGCAATATCACCTCCTGGTTTGGGAATAGCACCGCACAAGACCGTAGCAGACTACAGAGAGTGGCCCGTTCAGCCGAACGCACAATTGAAGGTGGGCTTCCCACTCTCCAAGACATTTACAACAAGTGCTGTATGGGTAAGGCTAAGAGCATAATCAAAGACTCTAGCCACCCAAATAACTGCCTCTTTGAACTGCTGCGGTCAGGCAAGCGATACCGGAGTCTCATGGCAAGCACAGGGAGACTCAGGGCTAGATCCACAAAGAATGGATTGCACAGTGCTAGTTGCACCCTACTTACAATTCATTATGAATTGAAAATGGGGGACCCTAGTGTAAACAAGACGAATGTCTTTCTCAGGTCTGCATCCCCTTAACAATTGTGTGTATTGAGCTGTACTGTACTGTACCCATTCTGCAATCTGTTAATACAATTTTCAATCAATAAAATTTGATTGATTGAAGCTTTTATTAACAGATTGTAGAATGGGTAGAATACACATAATTGGGTTACGCACACAGCAATCTCTCTCTCTCTCTCTCCCTCTCTCTCCCTCTCTCTCTTTCTCTCTCTCTAAAATAATAGGGGGCAGGCCTGGGTATGAGGAAACATAGTCATAGTGGCGTGATTTTTTTTCGTAGCCGCAGTTTGCGAAGACACTCTCTGATAGCCCGTGTACAGCGAAGGCCCTCTCTGATTGGTTTAGCTCCGAAGGGCTCTTCCGCCTTGTACATATATATTCTCTGCTTCGAAGTGGTTATGCTTTGGCCCTCTTTCGAAGTGGGTTATGCTTAGAGTTTATCTTTAGAGCAGGGCAACGGACCACCAGCCCTGATTCCAAACTCTAAGCATAACCCAGGGCCTTCGCTGTACGCGGGCTAGCCAATCAGAGAGCGTCTTCGCAAACTGCGGCTACGAAAAAAAATCACGCGTCATAGTGTGGGCTTCCTCTCCTTAAATTCCTATATAATACTTAAATTCATGGAAGCAGGTAGAATCCTCGACCATACTCGTAGAATTAAAGTGTATGAGTAAATCGTCAGCGCTGAGAGGAGGCCCGACTTCTCCTACTTTCCACTTAGACAATTACAACCTCGAATCTCTTGTTGCACCTGCTCTCCTGACCTGACCTATAACAGCACAACAACAAGTTGTTTAAAAATATTGTCTTTCGTCAATTTAAACCGGCTGTGCTTTTCATCAAGCCTGAAGTAGCCGTGTTATCAAACCGCTGTAGGGATAAAAAAAAAAGCTGCTGGTTTCCAGTTAATGAGCTTTTTCACACCAGAGGTGCTGCTGCTCTGCGCTGGAGTGACGCACGGTGCAGCGCGTCTGTTGGGAACAAGGATCCAGCTCGGTGTATCTGGAGGTGTTGCTACCCCGACGTGAACATAGATAGACAGAGAGATAGATACTTTATTAATCCCCTTGGGGAAATTCAGGGTATCTCGCAGCTCACACAGTATAGCTACAGACATTGACAGTTCTCATTCAGTTGTTTCACGTTATGTCTGCATCATGAATAAAAAATAAGCACATGATAAAATTCAATTAAATCATATCTATCAATATCAATAAGAGCGTGCTGAGATAAAACCAGGTGTATAAAACAAGTGTGTAAAAAAACAGGTGTATGAAAAACCGTGTATAAAACAGGTGTAAAAACAGGTGTGTGGGTCAGAGGTCAAGCTCCCCCGCACTATATTACGCTGTTGTACAGTCTTGTGGCAGTGGGGACAAAGGACCTCCTATGCCGCTCAGTCCGTGAGTGCAGGGAGATGAGCCGTCCGCTGCGACTGCTGCTCTGCCCCACCAGGGTGTGGTGGAGAGGGTGGTTGGTATTGTCCATAATGGCCAGCAGCTGGCTCTGCGTGCGGCTCTCCACCACGGTCCCCAGTGGGTCCAGTCTCCTCCCCACCACTGAGCCAGCTTTTTCACCAGCTTATCCAGCCGCCTGGCATCCCTGGCCGTGGTATTACCACCCCAGCAGACAGCGGCATAGAGGAGCACACTTGCCACCACTGCCTGATAGAACATGAACAACATTTCCCCACACACAATAAAAGACCTGAGCCTCCTAAGGAAGAACAGCCGGCTCTGTCCTTTCTTGTAGAGCGCTTCCGCGTTTGCAGCCCAGGCCAGCTTATCGTCAAGGTGCACACCTAAATATTTGTATGTCTGCACCGTCGCAATGTTGTTTCCCTGTATGCTGACTAGTTGCAGAGGTGGTTTCGACCTACGGAAGTCCAGTATCATCTCCTTGATCTTTGTTGCGTTCAGGAGAAGGCCGTTCTGTTCGCTCGAGTCACTGAAGGCTGGCACCTGGTCCCTGTACTCTCCCTCCTGTCCCTTCCTCACACACGCCACAATCGCTGTGTCGTCCGAGTATTTGTGGACGTGGCAAGACTCAGAGTTGTAAGTGAAGTCTGCCGTGTAGAGGGTGAACAGGAACGGAGCGAGAACAGTCCCCTGTGGAGCCCCAGTGCTGCTGACCACTGTCTCCGAGACACAGTTGCCCATTCTGACAAACTGTGGTCGGTCTGTCAGGTAATCCGTGATCCAGGAAGTGAAGGAGGGATCCACCCCCATCTTCCTGAGCTTTTCTTCAAGTATGGGAGGTTGAATAGTATTAAAAGCACTTGAAAAATCTAAAAACATAATCCTAACATAACTCCCCGGCTCATCCAGGTAGGAGTAGGCTCGGTGGAGCATGTAGAGGACCGCGTCGTCCACCCCGATGCTCTCCCGATACCCAAACTGCAGGGGGTCAAGGGCGTGTTCAGTCTGTGGCCTCAGATGGTGTAGAAGCAGCCTCTCCAGTGTCTTCATGATGTGTGACGTGAGGGCCACCGGTCTGTAGTCGTTGAGCTCGGCCGGGCGCCCAGCTTTGGGTACCGGCACAAGACATGATGTTTTCCACAGGACCGGCACCCTCACGTCCCGCAGGCTCATATTGAAGAGCTTCTGGAGCGGCTCAGCCAGTTGGTCTGCACAGAGCTTCAGCAGCCTCGAACACACGCCATCCGGGCCAGCCGCCTTTCCTTGACGCAGTTTCCTTAGTACCGCCCTCACCTCATCTACTGTGAGGGACAAGGGGGGGGGGGGGGGGGCTGGGTGACACAGGGGGGAGGCAGGTGACAGGGGGGGGGGGACTAGGTCACAGGGGGGGGGGGCTAGGTGAGAGGGGGTGGGGCCAGGGGGCGGAACTGCAGAGTTGTGGTTGCAGCAGTGAGGAGGAGATGGTGCAGGGGGAGGAGCTGCAGCTGGAGAGGTGGTAGGGGGGGTTGGTGTGGCCTGGTCAATAGGGGCAGAGCGAGCCCTGGCTGCCGTGTCAAACCGGTTGTAGAATTGGTTAAACTTGTTGGCCTTGTCCACATCACCCTCTGCCTGGCAGTTTACCTGCTTTTAGCCGGTGATGGTTTTCATTCCCCTCCACACCTGTCTGGTGTTGTTGTTCTGCAGCTTCCTCTCCACCTTCCTCTTATAGTCCTCCTTGGCCTGCTTCAGACTCCTCTTTAATTCCTGTTGCACCTGCTTGCGCCTCTCCGTGTCATCCTTCCTGAATGCCGCCTTTTTCTCATTACAAGCCTCTTAAGGTCAGCAGTGATCCAGGGCTTGTTGTTCTGAAAACAGCGCACAGTCCTAGCTGGTACAAGCATGCCCCTGCAGAAGGTCAGGTAACTGGTGGTACAGTCAGCCTTCCTGTCAATGTCCAAGGTCCCCATATTCCCATCTGTGTCCTGCAGTACATCCCAGTCTGTCCACTCATAGCAGGCTCTCAGGGACTCACTGGCCTCTGGTGTCCATTTCCTAAATGTCCGAGTGGTTATAGGTTGCCTCTGCACACAGGGTTTGTAGCAGGGCTGAAGGTGAACCAAATTGTGATCTGATCTGCCAATTGGTGGGAGTGCTGTAGCAGTATATGCTTCCCTGGCATTTGCATACAGCAGATCTAGTGTGTTGTTCTCTCTTGTGGGGCAGTTAACATACTGTACAAAGCCAGTTAGATGGGAGGCAAGGCTGACATGGTTAAAGTCACCTGAGATCAGGATGAATGCATCAGGATGCTGAGTCTGAAATCTCGCGACAGTGTCGTGGTTGACGTCACACGCCACTGCCGGGACAGCGCGAGGGGGGATGTAAACAACAATGGTGACTATGTGAGAGTACTCCCGGGGAACATAGTAGGGCCTGATACTAACTCCCAGAAGTTCGACATCCTGGCAGCATATCTTTTCCTTAACTGTTATGTGACCCGGGTTGCACCATCGATTATTCACATAGAGGATTAGACCCCCTCCTTTGCTTTTACCGCTCGTTCTGGCATCTCTGTCTGCACGGACTGCAGTGAAGCCTGGTATGTCAACACAGGGGTCAGCCAGCTCTCAGAGAAACACATCAAACTACATTCCCGGTAAGTTCTTTGGTGTTTCACCAGTGCCTCCAGCTCGTCACACTTATTAGATAGGGAGTTGACGTTGCCCATCACGATTGACGGTATAGACGGCTTATATTGCATCTTCTTAGCTGATAGCTTAGTGTGGTAAAGCTTAGGTGGTGTTTCATATAAGGACTCGGACAGCGTGGCCATTTCAAGTAACGTCTTTATCATCTAACACAACTGCGCCTGTGCCACGCCTTACAGCAACAGCTATGGATGCCCGTAAGGGACATCCACTACATCGCCCCTTCTCCCAGGAATAAACCTAACAACCTCAAGTATAAACATCCTCCAGTATATTCAGACATCTACTACAGACATCCATTACATCTCTCCTTCTCCCAGGAATAAACCTAACATCCTCAAGTATATGTTGAAATACTCTAAAGAGAACCATAATGATGTAACATTACATAACATTCCTGCACAGATAATACAGGTAAGTGCCTTCTAGCTGTAAGGTGAAGCACTCATTTTCTTTTTTCTTTTACTGAACGTAGTCCTTGAGCCATTCTGGCGGCTTTATCTGCCGTCTTGGAACGTCTCTCACTTTAGTCTCTGTACTCTCTCTCTCTAGTCAGGGTGCTTGGTGCTATTTCCTCCTCCGTTGTTTGCTCCTCCTGTGGAGTCGGTGTCTCTTGTGGCTCAGGGAGAGCTTGCAGATGAGCCCTGTTCCTCCTCACCACCTCTTCTCCTGCCCGGACCACATAGGAGCGTGGCGTGTCAGCCTTCCTGAGCACCGTAGCTGGCCGTTTTGAGGTGGAGATCCAGACCGATTGACCCGGTCTCAGTTCCGGCCTCTGTGTGGCCCGGTGTCTCTCATTAAAGTTCTGTGTCTGTCTCAGTTTCAGTTGGTAGTCCTTTTCCTGAAAGGCCTTCGTTTTGGGCCATTGTGGTTTCAGGTGGGCAGGTGCCTGTGGCAGTGGGGAGCGGAGCTTCCTGCCCATCAGGAGCTCAGCAGGTGATGGTCCATGCTGCAATGGTGTGACTCTGTACGCTAACAGTGCCCTGTGTGGGTCTTCATTCTTACTCAACAGCGACTTAGCCGTCTTGACAGCTCTCTCTGCCTCTCCATTGCTCTGGGCAAAGTACGGGCTACTTGTCACATGAGCAAAGTCATAATCTGTGGCAAAGGCAGCAAACTCCGCTGACGCAAACTGTGGACCATTATCACTCCGCAGGACCTCTGGGACCCCGTGTCTGGAATACATGGCCTTTAACGCCTCGATCACTCCTTTAGTTGTGGTAATGGGGGTTTTCTCTATTTCAATGTACCTTGAATAGTAGTCTACTGCTAACAGGTAGGTGGTGCCCTTTAGGTAAAACATATCCACCCCTACCTTTTGCCACGGCCGCTGAGGCAATGTCGATGATATCATTGGCTCTGGATGCCTTGTCTGACTCTTCATGCATGTTTCACACTGTGTTACTACCTTAGCGATCTGACTACTTAAGCTCATCCACCACACTGACTGCTCTGCTCTCGCTCTGCACTTAGATATCCCCATGTGTCCCTCATGTAAACGTGCCAGCATTTCTGTTTGCAAAGTCTCTGGTACTACTATCCTCCGTCCTTTCATTAAAAGGCCTCCTGCACAGTATAGCTCACTCTGGTAGATCCAGTAGGGCTTTAGCTGCTGTGGCAGTTCCTCCTGTCTTGGCCACCACTTTTTGCACTGCTGTATAAGCTGTCTGCAGACAGAGTCCTTTTGCTGTTCCTCAGCAATCTGTTGCAGCTTTACCTTAGACGCTGGTAGGCCCTGCTGTACTGCCTCAATAAACACCTGTGCTTCTCCTTCCAGCTCTCTTTCTTCCTCTGTCAGTGTGCGCACGATTGGGGCCCTTGATAATGCATCTGCCGTTATCAACGCTTTCCCTGGGACATATACTATGTGGTATGTATATCTCAGTAGTCTAAGCCTAAAGCGCTGGATTCTTGGGGGTAAGTAATCTAGTGCAGGGGTTCTCAACCTTTCTGCTGCCAAGGCACCCCTGTGTCCAAAAAAATATTCCAGGGCACCCCTACATACGATAAAGACTTTTGCGGTCCTGTCTTTTTTGCTACAATGATGACAAAAGTGCTTGCTTTCAAAATAACGTTTATTTAACCCATTGAAACCGGGAAACAAACAGAAAATCATGTATTTTATTTTTAAATACAGAAAAATATCAAAGCGCTCTGTTGCAGCTGCACTGTTTTCCATAAAAATAACATAGTGTGACCATTTATCAAACAGAAAATCATGTATTTATTTTTTTAAATACAGAAAAATATCAATAAAGTGCTATCTGTTGCAGCTGCACTGTTTTCCATAAAAATAACATAGTGTGACCATTTATCAAACAGAAAATCATGTATTTAATTTTTTAAATACAGAAAAATATCAATAAAGTGCTATCTGTTGCAGGTGCACTGTTTTCCATAAAAATAACATAGTGTGACCATTTATCAAACAGAAAATCGTGTATTTATTTTTTTAAATACAGAAAAATATCAATAAAGTGCTATCTGTTGCAGCTGCACTGTTTTCTATACAAATAACATTGTGACCATTTATCAAACAGAAAATCATGTATTTATTTTTTTAAATACAGAAAAATATCAATAAAGTGCTATCTGTTGCAGCTGCACTGTTTTCAAAAAAAAATTAAAACTAGTGTGACCATTTCTCAAAACAGAAAATCATGTATTTATTTTTTTAAATACAGAAAAATATCAATAAAGTGCTATCTGTTGCAGCTGCACTGTTTTCTATAAAAATAACATAGTGTGACCATTTGGAAATATTATTCTAGTGAGGTGACGCTTGTTTATGACATCACATCCTGCCATTCTTTGTTGACGGTCAGGGACACAATGTTGACGTATAAAACAGCTATATATAAATGTAATCTGCAGAGTGCCTTTTACTGTTTATCTGTTAAATACAGTTTTCATTCATTCATTCACATTTTGTATATCATAATAATAACAGCAGCGGATACACTCACTTTGTCTGCACTTGGCGAGTAGCCCATCACCGTAGCCCAAGCGTGTAATTAGCACGCTTGTAATCCGGTCTTGAACTTTCCATAACGTGTCTCGATAAATCCATTTGATTAGATCCAGCACTGAATGCATTTAGTAATTATTATCACGACAGCCGCCCGCTTTGCAAGTCATTGATAACGGATCAGAGCCGGCTCTGTAACAGAGATAGGACCCGCGATGTGACGTCACACGAATGCAACTTCTCTGGAAATGCGTTGGAAAATCTGTTGGTAAAAGCAATGACGCCTGACGCGGACGTTAAGTTGTTTCTATAATAACTTTACGAAACGTGTGAAGACATTTTGATCGATTTCTTTTTTAGTTCGTTATTAGATTAGGCAATTATTGTATACACATGAAGCACTAGATAGACTATTTGTTTAGTTAATAGTTGTCATTCTATATTCTTAAAGAAACATTCCCATCAGGCATCTCGCGGAACCCCTGACAGCTCTCCGCGGAACCCCTGTGTGCCGCGGAACCCCTGTTGAGAACCGCTGAGTGCCTTTGTACCTAACAGAGCCAACAGTGGCTTGTGGTCGGTCTCTATGGTAAATTGAAGGCCTATTATATACGAGCTGAGCCTTTCGCATGCCCATGTTACTGCCAGCACGTCCTTCTCCACCTGGGCATATCTCTGCTCTGTGTCAGAGAGACTGCGTGAGATATAGGCTATTGGGCGCCACTCCTTGTTGTCCTGCATTTGGGTGAGGACTGCTCCCACTCCAAAAGATGATGCATCTGCAGACACTCTTGTCTTAGCATTTGGCCTGTACTGTGCTAGCACCCTATCTGAAGCCAGATCAGACTTCACCTTTTCAAAGGCTGTCTGCTGCACCTCTCCCCACACCCAGGCACAAAGAGGTACAAACTTTCCCATGTATGTGACCATGCCCAGGAACCGTCTCACGTCTGCGACATTTTGTGGAGCGGGCATGTCTACGATTGCCCTCACTTTCTCTGGGTCTGGTGCTATGCCCCCTGCACTGACTTTGTGGCCCACGAACACCACCTCTGTCTGTGCGAACACGCACTTTTCATTTAGGGTCAGACCGGCTTCCTGAAGCCTGGACAGGACCGCAGTGAGCCTCTCATCATGCTGGGCCTTATCTACGCCACATACCAGCACGTCATCTGCGTGGCATATTATGCCCGTCAGCCCGTCCAAGAGCTGCGACATGCGCCTCTGAAAATGTTCTGGACCAGAGCTGATTCCGAACGGCAGGACATTGAAACAGAAGCGGCCACATGGAGTAACAAATGTGGTGAGCTCTCTGCATTCTTCTGTAAGGGGGATCTGCCAGAACCCTGAGCGTGCGTCTAGCTTAGTGAAGATCTTTGCCCCATTCAATTGAGCCGATGACTGCTCTACTGATGGTAGTATGTGTCGTTCTCTACATACCACCTCATTGAGTCTAGTCAGATCCATGCAGACCCTGATTTTCCCAGTGGTGGGCTTTATTACGGGTACCATACCCGCACACCACAGCGTTGGCCTTTCTATCCTTGAAATTACTCCCATTTTTTCCATTCTCTCCAACTCCTCCTTGACTTTGTCTGCTAGTGGTATAGGCACTCTGCGTGGAGTAGTGGGTGCGTATGGTACTGCATCCTCCTTCAGGCGAATGCACTAATCCCCCTCTAGCCTCCCCAGGCCTGCGAACACTGTGGGGAATTTACGCCTGAAAATGTCCCCTGGGTCCTCCAGTTCATGAACCCGCTCTACCAATCGCAAGGCTTCAACTGCTGGCAGGCCTAATAAGGGACTGACTAAAGAATCTACCACAAATACCGGCTGGGCAACCGTTCCACTTTTGCTCTTGAGCTGGCATATGACTTGCCCTGCTACCTGCAGCACCATGTTATTGGGCCCATATAGCTTCTTATCTGTTGCCCTCAAGGGGCCATCTCTGCTATATTTATATAGCCTGGTGGGGATAGCAGTGACTGCTGCTCCTGTGTCTATTTGAAAAGAGATCACTTCTCCATTGAGTTCTATGTCTGTGTGCCAGCCAGAGACATGATCCTTCACTTCTCCTAGAAAAAGGGTGTCCTGTTGTAACTCTCCCTCTTCTAGCATTTCATACACTGGCTGTGCGAAACGGCACACTGCAGCAAAATGCCCTGTTTTGTGGCACTCCTACATTCTGCATTGCTACATTTCTCTGTGTTTTTGACTGTGTCTGTCTGTTTTGTTCTGGTATACCCTGTTTGTTTGTGACCATATGCCTCTTTCTTTTTGAATGGACGAGAGATCGCATCCACCTCTCTTCTTTCCTGTGTGTGTGTAGCCCCCCCATGCATCACAGTCTGTTGCTGCTTCACAGTTTCCTGCTGTTTCACTTGACTGATGGCCTTGTTCAATGTCATGTCAGCGTCCAGCTGCAGTTTCTCTGAAAGGGCCAGGTCTTTTATCCCGACAATAATGCGATCCCGGATTAACTCCTCCCTCAACACCCCAAAGTTACAGTGTTCTGCGAGTTTATGCACTGCCGTTATGAAGCTATCCGCGGCTTCCCCTGGCTCTTGTTTACGTACGTTAAACTGCGCACGCTCGAATATGATGTTATGTCGCCCTACGAAATGTTCTTCCAAACACGTAACCACAGTTGCATATACAAGCCTTTCCTGTGCACTCAGCTGAGTAGCATTTAGAATGTCCTCCGCTTCATCTCCCATGAAGTATATCAGCGTATTGACTTGGAAAGCCTCTCCTTTCCTATCCAGTCCCGATGCGACGCGATATCTGTCAAACCTCCGGATCCATCTCGGCCAGTTCTTGCCGTCTGTGCAGTCAAACTTCTCCGGTGCGCTGACATGGAAACTGTCCGTCTGCGTGCGACCTGCTGCCGGTGCTGGTGGTGGCGCCCTTGCTGGCGCTGGTGCCCCTTCGCCATCCGACATAGTTAGCTAACGTTAGCTGTTGTGCTATCTCTTGTAATAGCCTGTATATCTCTCTCTCCGCTTGACCAGTCTCTTCTCTTCGTCTCCTAGGTAACGGGTTAACCCTTCTGACATGGGTTGAACACTTCTGACACCATGTGGTAAAGCTTAGGTGGTGTTTCATATAAGGACTCGGACAGCGTGGCCATTTCAAGTAACGTCTTTATTATCTAACACAACTGCGCCTGCGCCACGCCTTACAGCAACAGCTATGGATGCCCGTAAGGGACATCCACTACACTTAGCTTTTAGCTTAGCCCCAGCCCTACATATTACCCTTAGCGTCGCCGGTATAGTGTGTTTAATTCCGTCCTTAGCAGCCGCTCGCAGTGCAAGGAGAGCTTGCTTCGTGTATACAACTCTACTTGAAGTCGTGGCCATGATCGATTGAATTGACATAACGAGAACACTAAAGAAACACAGAAAAACACAACATACTGCAGGAGCTCACTCAGTGTGATACCCAGATAAACCGTGATCATTCACACAGAAGAGCTGCTACCCTGACGTGATCATTCACACTAGGGCTGACCTCGACTAGTCGAATAGACGACTAATCGATCGAAAGGAGCCGTAGTCGACTGCCAACCTCTTAGTCGAATGCAATTCTTTTTTTTTATAATAATAATACTTTATTATTTCTTTATTTCCAAAAGCAAAAAGGCCTAGAAGCGTGGCTAACGCTAATGGCGTGCAAACCAGCGAGAAAACGGGCACAGAGGCACTGAAAGAGGATTTCCCCCGTCTAATGAACACACTAGACTAGACAAATATCAAGATGTATCCATCAGTGGACCAATTGCATGCTTTTGCAGAGGACAAGAAGCCTTCAGTCGACTCCTTCAGACATTAACCACCCCCACAGCCCAAATGGAATGATACAAAAAAAAAATATCTAAAAAGATTTGGCTCAAAGTCGACAATACAAATCCTTAGTCGGGAACAGGCCTAATTAACACAGAGGAGCTGCTACCCTGACGTGATCATTCACACAGAGGTGCACAGACCAAGTAGCCTACTCTATGTTGTAGGTTAATGAATTTAAGAAAGGAAGAAACTCTGGGGGGGGCTGTAACGGAAGTAACGTAATGAGTAACATAACAAACGACTGCTCCCAGAGAGTAATAAGTAAAGTAATAATATTATTTTTGAAACAAGTTGTCATGGTTTTTGCCTTATTTCACCTTTCTGTGGGGGACAGCTGTCTATTTTTGCTTTATTTCACCTCTCTGTGAGGGATAGCTGTCAATCCCTGTTCCCTGTGGTTAATTGCCTCATGGGTCGGGAGGTGTGTGGGCTTGATAGAACCTGATGCAGTGCAGCTGTGCCTATGGCCATGTGGAGTCTATTTAAGTTTGGAGATTGCAGTGTCAACTGCTTTTTCATTTCCTAGTGTTGGTTGTCCTTTTGGTCACGCTCATTATATTGAAGTGTAGTCTGATCTCTGATTCAGAATTGAGCTTTATGGTAGTCATTCTTATTTTAGGCTACTCACGTGATTCTACACATAAACTCCCTTAGTGGAGGTTTATTTTTTAACTTTTTCCAATATAAACTCCTTTATTAGGAGGTGTCCTTGTGGCTTATTTACTTTTATATTATACCTCCTTATTGAGAGTAGTCCTGTTTTTTGGGACTTGATTTATTTTCTTAATTACTCACTTTGAGATTTCCACCTGTAAAGGTTGTTTTCGGTTGTTTAATTTTTCCCCTCTCCTAAAAATCTGCCTAAGCAGTCTAGTGGTTGTCCATTTCACGGATAACTTTAAGAGTCCCTGTTATCTGCTCATGACCCCCCCCCCCCCCCCCCCCACACACACACACACACACAGCCCTCACACAAGTACCCAGTAACAAGGAATATATAACTTTTTTTTTCGTAACGCATGTAACACGCCTATATTGGCTGAGCATGTATGCTATTATTGATCAGCAATGCCCTCTGCCTCACACGCAGGGGTGCAGTGGTCATTCCAGAAAAATGCCTTCACAACTTTCACTCGACTCGTCGCGCCATGCGCCAAGTACTGGTACTCAGCTATCACCTAGTATTTGCATAACAATAGCATAGCAATATGAATGAATGAATGAATGAATAGTTTATTTTTGGTCTTTGTTTACAGATAAATCAAAAACACACATGTGTGGACTTTCAAAAGGAAAAGAAAAAATCACAAATGTACATATTCAACGTAAGCTCACACACAAAATCCAAACTCAATGACCGAAAAAAGGAATAGGCTGAAGCACATGCTTATTTTTGCCTATCCTTTACAATTCTTAAAAACTAAATATACTTTAATATAAGAAAGAAAAACTTAAAATATGCCGCAAGATATAATTGTATTATTTTCATTAAAAAAAAAAAAAAAAAAAAAAAAATGTTTGATGTTTTACTCAAAACTGTACTCCTGAATTATTTTATCCTTCAGGGCCTTTTTAAATCTCCCCTGAGAGGTACACAACTTCAACCCGTCACTAAGACTCTTCCACAATTTAACTCCCAAGATTGAAACACATCTAGCTTTTACATTAGTTCTTACCTTTTTACATGTTTTAAGAATACACAACCCTCTTAAATTATACTTTCCTTCTCTTGGTTGAAAGAGACATTGAATACAAGCTGGTAGGTTCTTACTCTTAGCATGAAAAATGATCTCCAAGTTTTTTTTTTTTTTTTTAAACTTTGGCCATTCCCCTGGCTCTTTTATACGTTTATCGCATTTATTCTGGTCAAGGATGACCGACAGAAACAGACTGAAAGGGTTCAGATGGGGGGAAGACACTCTGGGAAAGGCACGGCTGCAGTCCGGGATTCGAACTCGCTAGACCCCAGATCCGTGATGAGCACGGTTTTCCCCGGCGCCGAAATGGCACTCGCGGTACGTGGTGAGCTACTGGAGCTCCCAATCTCCAAGGTTTTTATGTAAACCATATCTACAAATTTTAATGTGCAGGACTTTATGAATAATGGATTTGTCGATTCAAGGTAACTAGCTTTATTTATTATTCTAATCAATCTTTTCTGTAGTTTAATAATAGGATCTATATTTGTTTTATAAACATTCCAAATAGCATAACAAAGAACGAGAAGAGCAAAACCAAAATACAAGCCCTGTACCAATTGGTGGGGGTTTGCTTGAGCTGTGGAGCTCTCACTATGTGACAAATGGTCCCGACTGGAAGGATGAGGCATTTCTAAAGTTGTGCTTCAGAAGGAAACTGTCCTTCTGTAAACTGTAAGTTACATTGTTAATTTAGTTTGTATTTACTTTTCTAGTTTAAGTTAATTCAATTAAAGAAATTGTAACTACAATATTGTATCTACAATTACATTAAAAACATTGTCTGTTTTTCAACCATATCTGTTGACAATATAATTTCTTTATATATTGAATGCTACATCCTGCTACCTTTTTCAACTTCTCTATTTCAAGGCAATGTTTACAAAAACTAAACTAAAACTAGTAATTTCCTATACAAACATGTTTCCTACTATTTATGCATAATAATCATCTGTTCTGTGCGCACGCGAGGGAACATGTATGCGCATGCGCGCGCGTGCACGTGGCGTCATTTAAACAGAGTACAGGCACTTCTGATATTACGACTGCACCCCTGCTCACACGGTTCCACACGGTCACACCTGGCGGCACAGCCACAGACTGAGCACCTCCAGGGGGTTAAGTGCCTTGCTCAAGGGCCCTTCAACAGTGGTGTATTATTAAGGGAGGGGAGGACGGTATTCATTCACTTCCCTCCTCAGATGTTCCATTCTGGGCGAATCGAACCGGCGACCTTCCCCTCTACAAGCCCCGCCCCGCTAGGCCCCCGCCTCACTAGGACCGGGGGGGGTTTAAGGTCAATTGCTTTTTAAGTCCCACAATACAGTGATTGTCAGCATTATTACAAAGCGCAGGTGCTAAGAGACGCGTTACACTTGGCCAATAATTGACGGCAACAATGCCTTATTGAAACGTATGCCTATAGGATAGCGTTGATTGGCAGGGTTATTAAGAACGCTCAGGTGCTTGGTGCTCTTGTGCTTAATGAAGGGGTCCCGCCCGGTGTCAGATGCCCGTCATGGTACAATAGGGGAGGGGGGGGGGGGGGGGGGGTGACGGCGC
>NC_140165.1:76220577-76225577 GCF_963971535.1 Notolepis coatsorum
AGGACTCCACCATGTGGACCGGGGAGTCTCTCTCGGTGTGATGGAGGAGAGTGGGGCTGGGTTCTTCCTGTGAAGTCCACAACCATCTCTCTCTCCACTGTCATTAGAGCATTGAGTTTTAGGTTTTAGGAAGAATAGTCGCTGCTGAGGCAGTGACTAATGGGGATCTGAAATAAAGAAATAAAGAAATAAAGGTTGTTCAGTCCACACCGGGACACCAGGCAGTCAGTCTCCCGTCTGTAGATGGACATCCCCACCAGAGTTGAGCACAATGAGGGTGGCGTCGTTCCACGGACGTCAGGAGCTTGACAGACAGACGTCAGGAGGTGCAGCAGTTGGCGTACAGGGAGAAGAGCACGGGGGGTAAAGAATGCAGCCTCGATGGGAACCGGCGCCGACGGTCCGTGAGTCAGAGAGGTGTTTTCTCAGCTCCACATGCTGCTTCCTGTCAGACAGGAAGTCTGTGATATTTGGGCAATGACCAAAATAATGAGCAGAATACTTCCTTCAACCCAAGACAGGCAGGCGGGGAGGCCACCCCCCTGGAAGTGCCAAGAGTGTGGCCTGCCTGCCTGCCTGCCTGCCTGCCTGCCTGCCTGCCTGCCTGCCTGCCTGCCTGCCTGCCTGCCTGCCTGCCTGCCTGCCTGCCTGCCTGCCTGCCTGCCTGCCTGCCTGCCTGCCTGCCTGCCTGCCTGCCTGCCTGCCTGCCTGCCTGCGTGTGTGGTTTCTCAGGCGTTCCCACTGAACAGGGGTGTAAAAAGCACCCAGAAATTATACTTAAGTGAAAGTATGGGTACTGTCTCAAAATCGTGCTCAAGTAAAAGTCAGAGTATCTGGCTAAAAAAAACTTGAGTAAAAGTTTTAAAGTTTCTACTTTTAAATGTACTTAATAAAAAGTAAAAGTAAAAAAAATCTTTCTCACTGTCTATTCTTCTGATAGCAGGTGTTTTTTTTTGAAGTGTGGCCGCAGGATTAATAACGTTAACGTTAGTTCAGCCAGAGAAACAAATATACTAATTCAAATAGTTGGACCTGCGAGATTTGTTCTTTGTACTTTGTAGGTCTGCATTTTAAATGTAAGGAGTAAAAAGTATGTTTTTTTTCTCTGAAATGTAATTGAGTAAAAGTACAAGTATACAAACCTTATAATACTCGAGTAAAGTACAAATCTCCCAAAACACTACATAAGTATAACGAAGTACACTTACTCAAGTACTTTACACCCCTGCCACTGACCCAATGAGATGTCTCGCTTTCAATGTCATATATACACCAGGGTTTCCTTTGGAATATGGTTCTATAGGGGAATAACACATTTGGAATAGAATATAACATAGCCTTCAAACGAACAATTCTGTAAAAATGAAAACAGAACAGAACTTCAGAGACTGTACTAGCACTATTGATTCAGCGCTCGTAGAGATCACACAAGCGCAACTCACGTTTGGCTTAGTGCTCTTGATACATTTCTTGATCAGCCTGTGAAGCATCTGGGCCTGAATATAGAATAGAATAGAATAGAATAGAATAGAATAGAATAGAATAGAATAGAATAGAATAGAAGTACTTTATTGATCCCGAGGGCAGTGTTGTAGTACTCAAGTCCGAGTCCTGGACTGATTTTCAGGACTTGTGACTCGACTTGGACTTGAGCATTGACTGTATTCGGACTCGGAAGGTGCAGACGAGGACTCAGACTTGTTAATTATACTAATATAGTATTTTCAAAATGTTTCTTTTGTAATATGCCCTTAATCATTTGGCATAAGATATTGATAGCTAGTGCATTTTGTTTGGCTATTGTGTCACAAAGTAAATAAACTCCCTTTGAAATGGTGACCGCTGTGTCATTCATGTTTAATGTAGACCCTGTTTTATTTGTACATCAGCTCTTTGACTTCCAGAGTGGAGTGGACTCAACCTCGATGACTTGGACTCGGACTCGGACTCAGACTAGGGTGATGGGGACTCGTTTCTGGCTCTTCTTTGGTGACTCGGACTTGGACTCGGACTTGAACACTGGGGGGACTCGAGACTTGACTCGGACTCGAGAGTTAGTGACTCGACTACAACACTGCCAAGAGCACCATCCTACCACTATGGGTGAATGAAAATGTTAAGAGTGCTAATAGATAGACTGGACTACAACACTGCCCGAGGAACATTCAGCTGTGCGTTTGTTCGGTACGTCGGCGCCACTAAACGTTGTTCAGCAGACACACGGCCAGTCGAGGTGGACTGGACTTCATACAGCCACTGCTCTCAGACACGCGGTGCCTCCAGAGTAGGGCTGACCCTGATGAGTTGAATAGTCGACTAATCGATCAAAAGGAGCCGTAGTCGACTGGCCAACCTCTTAGTCAAATGCAAAAAAATATATATATATAATATATATAATCTTTTTTTTAATATATATATTTTTTTTTTATCATTCTTTCCAAAAGCAAAGAGGCCTAGAAGCGTGGCTAACCCTAATGGCGCGCATACCAGCAAGGCTAACTGCCTAAGAAAACAGAGGCACTGAAGAGGATTTCACCCGTCTAATGAATAGACAAATATCACACTAGACAAATATCAAGATGTATCCATCAGTGGACCAATTGAATGCTTTCTCAGAGGACAAGAACCTTCAGTCGACTCCTTCAGACATTAAGCACCCCCCACAGCCCAAATGGAATGATAAAAAAAAATTATAAAAAGATAATTTTATTTATTATTATTCTTTTGCATTGGGGGGGTAGTCGACTATCGGAACATTTCGGCCAATCAAAGTTGACTATACAAATCCTTAGTCGAGTTCAGCCCTACTCCAGAGTGTGAGACAATTCCTTCTCCACTCTGAGCACAAAAAGAAAGGTCCGGTTGGTTCAGCGAGTTCAGTTGTATCCTCCCTTCAATTTGCCAATCAAATCGAGACACACAGGAGGGCCACTAATCTAGGCAGGTGTGGAGGAATATAACCGGATCAATGAATGTACTTAGTCAAATATAGACTTGGTTAAACACAGGTTTAGTAAATCAGAGTTATAGGTGGAGGACTCAATGGAGACACCGGCCTGATGTGTCCCCAGGGAGCTCGCAGAATCCAGTGAGACGTAAGTCTTTATAGTGGAGAGAAAGGGATTCTGGGTAGTCTCTAACTACACACCCTCAAGACCCCTACGCTCTGCATCTTCTGGCCGCCTCAGACCTACTCCTATCCAAGCTCCGGGAGGGTCATCAAAGAGAAGTCGCCTATTCTCAGTCCTTGCCCCACAATGGTGGAATGAACTACCCACCCCAGTTAGGACAGCCGAAACACGTCCAATCTTTCGCCGTCGACTAAAGACTCACTTCTTCAACCATTATCTGAATTAAAAAAAAAAAAAAAAAAAAAAATCTAACCCTTACTAACCATACTGTCATGCACTTGTCCTAATAAACTAACCTACACTGTAGCACTCAACACTTTGATGAACATTGTTACTCAGCTGATAGAGTTGTGCTCTTCCTGATGGCTTGTCGTACAGAACTTGTAAGTCGCTTTGGATAAAAGCGTCAGCTAAATGACTAAATGTAAATGTAAATGTATATTTATAAAAAAAGAAAATTGGACTTTCTGGTGTTTTTGTTTAGTTCTTGATTTATTGTGATGTTTCTTCTTGACTTGTTTAAGACGTGTCCGGCCCATGGGGACATTAACGTGTGTTGTTGAGCCTTACAAATACATTTGATTTATAACCTAGGTATTGGATTGGAGGGGGGCCAGGATGGGGGAGTTATAAAGGGGGGGAGGGTCAGGTGAGACCCCTTGGAATGGTGAATGGGTGGGGGTGGGGTGGGGGTGGGGGGGGGGGTGGAACATGACTGGGAAATTGTTTGAGGGGAGGGAGGGGATCATTATATTGAGGAATATAAAAGTCAGTTGAACAGATGTGGTTCTTGTATAGTATAGTTTAGATATAGTATAGATATATATAGTATAGCATAATGACGGAGTTAAAATTGTATATTGTATAGTAGTGTACATAGGAACCAGTGCCTTCTCAGGAATTTAGCATGTTTATCATGCACATCTTATGTCTTCTTATTACCTGTCTATTTTATTATTGTATTATTGCACAATCGATGCGGGCATGACCACCCGCATTTCACTGTATGCCCTGGTATGTACAGTATGTGACAAATAAACCTCTTGAATCTTGAATCTAACTTGAAATAATCATCATTATTCCACACAGGTCAGGAGACAAACCTAACTTTTTAAAACAAAATAGGGACATATCTTGAAAATAAAATGTCATGATGTGTGTTGGCTACAAGGTTTTATTCTTCCGCTGACTACCAAGGCCTAGAGAGGAACAGATTTCGGGAGCCAAAAGTATCGTTAACTATTGTTCTATAGGTGTTTTTTATGATACTGACTGACCGTCTCTCTATTGTTGAAACACGCATGTGTGGGTCTCGCACTGGCATGTATCCCATGTTTCCCGTAACTCCAGCATCATTAACACCACGGTAACTCCCCTACATGTATCTGACCATTCCTTCATATCCTTCTCACTAACTCTCATGCTTAACCGAAAGGTCTTCACCCCAACTCAAACAGTCTCACTCAGACGCAACCTGCCCTCCCTATCCCCCTCCACCCTCTCCTCTGACATACTATCCGCTCTACCTTTGAGTAGCTCTCAAGATGGCAACCTCCACCCTCCTTTCAGCCCTTGCAACCTCCTTCAACAAGCTCTGTCCCCTCGTTGAGAAACCTGCCCGCCGTTCCCCACCCAGTCCATGGCTGACAGATCCAGTGAGAGAACAAAGACAGGTCCTGAGAGCAGCTGAAAGGAAGTATAGAAAGTCACGCCTCACTGCTGACATCGACACATATCACAACCTCTTGTTAACATTCTCCAAAACCATCACTAATGCCAAAGCTTCTTTCTTCCACCATAGGATCGAGGCCTCTGCCAAGAATCTTCGCAAACTGCATGCTACCATGTCCTCCCTCCTCACTCCCCCCC
>NC_140165.1:76230577-76233658 GCF_963971535.1 Notolepis coatsorum
CCCACACCTCCTTGTACCCCAGACCTCCCTGTACCCCAGACCTCCTTGTACCCCCAGACCTCCCTGTACCCCAGACCTCCTTGTACCCCAGACCTCCCTGTACCCCAGACCTCCTTGTACCCCCAGACTTCCCTGTACCCCAGACCTCCTTGTACCCCCAGACCTCACTGTACCCCAGACCTCCTTGTACCCCAGACCTCCTGTACCCAGACCTCCTTGTACCCCCAGACCTCCTTGTACCCCAGACCTCCCTGTATCCCACACCTCCTTGTACCCCAGACCTCCCTGTACCCCAGACCTCCCTGTACCCCAGACCTCCCTGTACCCCAGATATCCTTGTACACCAGACCTCCCTGTACCCCAGACCTCCATGTACCCCAGACCTCCCTGTACCCCAGACCTCCCTGTACCCCAGATCTCCTTGTACACCAGACCTCCCTGTACCCCAGACCTCCATGTACCCCAGACCTCCCTGTACCCCAGACCTCCCTGTACCCCAGACCTCCTTGTACCCCAGACCTCCCTGTATCCCACATCTCCTTGTACCCCAGACCTCCCTGTACCCCAGACCTCCCTGTACCCCCAGACCTCTGCCTCTTAATCCTCCTCCACCGCCTAATGTAGATGGACACCTCCATCGCACGCTGAGATGGAGACTGACACTCACTAACAAATACATTCACAAAACCCTAACACTGATTGACACAGGCACACCGCCACCTCCACCTTATAGACACACACACACACACACACACACACACACACACACACACACACACACACACACACACACACACACACACACACACACACACACACACACACACACACACACACACACACACACATCTGAAAACACACACACACACATCTGAAGAGACACGCGTGTGCGGGGGCGAGGACGTCACTCAAGGCAGAAATCCCTTTAACTGCTCCGTTAACACGCGTCAGCATCAAAGAGCCCTGCCACTCCCCCTGACGGCCACCGTGATTCCCGTGCCATCTCCTCAGGAAGCGCACACAGGGGGCTATGCACATAGACACGTGTATAGAAACACACAAATACACAGATAAACATAAACACACATGGACACACACAAACACACATACACAGATAGATGTAAACCCAGGAGAATGTACAAATACATGCATACACACACGCACACACATAAAACATGGATACATACAAATACATATGCTCAGGGACACTTCGACATGCTGCCCGGGAGGAGTGGGAATCGATTGATTGATTGAAAACTTTATTAACAGATTGCAGAATGGGTACAATACAGTACAGCTCAATACACACAATTGTTAAGGGGATGCAGACCAGAGAAAGACTTTCGTCTTGTTTACATCAGGGTCCCCCATTTTCAATTAATCAGGACATATATGACATACATGACATACAGATAGTCAGTACTGCTACATCTATACATTTATGACATACCAGATTTGCAAATACAGTACTGTTTGTGATACAGAAGGAGTCAAGAAAAGGGAGTATATACATTTGACGTAGAAACTGTACATTGGAGGAGGTTGGGTGGGGGGGGGTTGGGTACATTGGGATATTGACAACCATACTGGGTAATTTACATTGGAGGTGGTTGGGGGGGGGGGGGAGACACACTGTATAAACAAGCAAACTGTACCTTGAGGGGGGGGGGGAGACACTGTACAAACAAACAAAATTGTACATTGGACTATTGACAAAACCATACTAGGTAAATGACTGTACATTGGAGGGGGTTGGGTTAGGATATTTACAGGGGCCAGTGTTGAATTGCAGTCTCCCGTAGGTGTCCCTTGAGAGAGGTTTTGAAAGTGGGTAGTGATCCACATTCCTTTACAGCTTTGGGTAGGGCGTTCCACATTGATGTGGCATAATTGCGAAACGTGTTTAGTCCCTTATTTGAGCCGAATCTGGGTTTAACATGATTTGTGGAGCTCCCTCTGGTGTTGTGATCGTGGTATTCACTGACCTTTGGGAAGTATTTTGACATGTACATGGGTACCTTGGTCGTGTAGTGTATCTTGTAGACCAGGCCCATTGCAAGTTGCTGTACTCTGTCGTCTACTCTAAGCCATCCTAGGTTGTCAAAGTGGGCAGGGGTGAGGTGGGTTCTAGGAGTAAGGTCAAGCAGTAGTCTGACCAGTTTGTTTTGAGATGTTTGTAATTTTGTTTTTAGCGCCTTTGAGGTGCTTTGGTACCATGAGGTGCAAGCATAGTCGTAGTACCCCTGAATGAGTGCTCCTGCCAGAGTCTTCAGGGTATTCTTGTTTACCAGAGAGGAGATCCGGTACAAGAATCGAGTTCGTTGGTTGACTTTTTTTATTACATTGGATGCCATTTTGTCACAGGAGAGATTAGCCTCTAGGATGGAACCCAGGTAGGTAATTTCATCTTTCCTTGTGACAATATTGTCACCCACTGTAACTGAGAAGCCGTCGGTCTTGCTGAGTTTGTTATTTGAACCGAAGAGAATGGACTCTGTTTTGCCCATGTGTAATGATAGTTTGTTATCAGCGAGCCATATGCAGATTCTGCCTAGTTCCGAGCTGAGGGTTTTTTCAACCTGTAACTTGTTCTTGTCAGAGACCAGCAGGGCTGAGTCGTCCGCAAACAGGAACAAGTTGCAGTCACAAGCTGACGACATGTCATTTGCGTAAATTAGGAACAGTAGCGGTCCTAGTATGCTTCCTTGTGGAACACCACAGCTCACTGTGAGGGGGGGGGGATGGGTACCGTTTACCTCCACCATCTGTTCCCTCCCCTCAAGGTAGGATTGCATCCAGCTCACTGATAAACTATCAAAACCAATTGCTTTTAGCTTGTCAATCAGAATGGAGTGATTGACCGTGTCAAAGGCCTTTTGTACAGTAGGTCCAGCATGACCATGCCGCAGTATTTGCCTGCGTCCACCTCTTGTTTGATGTGGTCATTCAAATAGAGAAGACATGTGTCAGTGGAGTGGGACGTTCTGAAGCCAGATTGGAATTCGTAGATTAGATTATTTTCCGCTAGGTACTTTTCGACCTGTTCGTAGACTATTTTTTCCATGACTTTCGAGATGGAGG
>NC_140165.1:76233858-76253858 GCF_963971535.1 Notolepis coatsorum
GAAGAGAGAGAGAGAGAGAGAGGAGAGAGAGAAGAGAGAGAGAGAGAGAGAGAGAGAGAGAGAGAGAGAGAGAGACAGGGGGGGCGAACAGAAGAAAGTAAAACAACACAGGAGGACATTTAGAGGGGTCGGACACACACAATAACAGCTCGCTAGGTCTGTTTGTTCCATAGAAATCCAATCTGTTCTCTCTCTCTGATAGATGGAGGCTACTCGGCAGCAGGGGCGAACAGGGCCACCTATTATGGAGTTATGAGAAGTCCGTTAGCGACCCCGCTTGGATGCTCTGAGAACTACAGCCACCCCTAATCCATTCAAAAGTCTACGTTTTGAAATACAGATTTTTAATAGTTCGCATGTGTGATGATGATGATGATGCACGCGCAGTACAATGTCTGCAACTGCATTTGAGAGGTTTTGTATTATTTACAACCGGGGTCAATCACACACAAAGCCAAAGGCCGTGCAAATCTCCCCTCACTTTCGTAACAGTTCTGTTCTTCTGCCCGCAGCTATAAAGCCAGGATTCAATTGATTGATTGATTGATTGATTGATTGATTGATTGATTGATTGATTGATTGATTGATTGATTGATTGATTGTTTGTTTGATTGATTGAAAATTGTATTAAGAGATTGCAGAATGGGTACATTAAGTACGGCTCAATACACACAAGGGGATGCAGACCAGCGAAAGACTTTCATCTTGTTTACATCAGGGTCCCCCATTTTCAACTCATCGTAAAATGCTATAGAGGCCTACGTGGAATCAAATCGATCTG
This sequence comes from Notolepis coatsorum, assembly GCF_963971535.1. Classification (NCBI taxonomy): domain Eukaryota; kingdom Metazoa; phylum Chordata; class Actinopteri; order Aulopiformes; family Paralepididae; genus Notolepis; species Notolepis coatsorum. The sequence goes on from NC_140165.1 coordinate 76,234,640, forward strand.
CTGATCGTTTCGGGGAAATCGTCAGCGAGAGTAGACAAACTACTTCCCCCCTCTCTCTCTCTCTATCGCTCTCAATTAAATAAAATTCAAATGGGCTTTATTGACATGGGAAACATACGTTTACATTGCCAAAGACAGTGTTAAAACAAACTCTCTCGCTCTACCACTCTCTCTCACTATGAATTGAAAATGGGGGACCCTGATGTAAACAAGACAAATGTATTTCTCTGGTCTGTATCCCCTTAACAATTGTGTGTATTGAGCCATACTGTATTGTACCCATTCTGTACAATCTGTTAAATAAAGTTATCATTCATTCATTCATTCATTCATTCATTCATTCATTCATTCATTCATTCATTCATTCATTCATTCATTCATTCATTCATTCATTCATTCATTCATTCATTCATTCATTCACATGACGGAGCCAAACAGCTCACAGTGCACACATGCAGTCGGGGAAAGCGGCGGTGGATTGGGACAAAAACTTGAATGAATTAACGGTATATAAACTTGAACGCACAACCTCTCCGTGGCCCTTCGGATATTACAGTAGAGTAGCAAACAGATGTTGCGCGTCATTCTGTCATCCGCTTGGCGAATCAATTATGTCGGGTTTAGGCAGCATGCAGTGGAAGGGGAAAACGCTTTCTTTTTGAGTTTTCATCATCTCGTTCAGTCTTATTACAGCAGGCTATTAAAATAGGAAACCGCACCAAAGTTAATTGTTAACATTCTTGTTTTGCGGAGGAGGAGGGTATGATGCGAAAGCCTAATTAGCATCATGCTGCAAAGTTAGGATGAATTTGGAAACTGTTTACTCAACAGTGCTGCTGGAAGAAGGGCTGGTGGGATTGTGATGTGCAGTGGTGGGAGTTGCCTCTATGCGGTTAACGTTAGGGGCCTATGTCTGTTTAAAAAAGAAGTCTAGACAGATACATAAGTTTTCTAATATATAAATACACAACAATTCGATTTTGAAATGTGTGTGTGGACCAGTGTGTTTCTCAAAGTGTGGGGCGCACATGTCATTTGCCGTGGAAATGGCAGACGTTCAAAGTCATAACATAATGCAACATCATCTTACTAGTGCGCAATTAATTAATTAATTAATAAATCACGTTCGAAATATAAATAACTCCTCTTAATTAAACCGCTCTCGTGATTCTGCCTAAAGCCAGGACTGCGTGTTTCACTCGCATTGAGTGAATTGTCAACTCCAGCTGCAACAGTGCGGAATGGAAGGGGCTGAGCCCATAACTAGTGTGTGTGTGTGTGTGTGTGTGTGTGTGTGTGTGTGTGTGTGTGTGTGTGTGTGTGTGTGTGTGTGTGTGTGTGTGTGTGTGTGTGTGCGTGCGTGTGTGTGTGTGTGTGTTAGAGTGTTAGAGTGAGTGAGTGGTGTGGGGGTGTGGGTGTGTGTGTGTGTGTGTGTGTGTGTGTGTGTGTGTGTGTGTGTGTGTGTGTGTGTGTGTGTGTGTGTGTGTTAGAGTGAGTGGTGTGGGGGTGTGGGTGTACACATTATATAGGCTACTCTCAGACTACTTTTAGGATTAGGATAATTAGCTTTAACAATCCTTATTCCTGAGCCTATTTTATTCAAAAGGAACATATTGATTTACATATAATATTTTTTCAAGTCAAGAAAATAGAATGAAGCTTATCTTCATTGGAGATTGGAGACAGTCTGAGTGTCTATTGAACTGTAACTGTTATGTATTTTATTGTTCTAGCAAAGGGATTGCACAATAGTAAAAAAAAAAAAAAAATCTGGGTTATTGTTACTGATGTAGAATATTGTTGTTTTGTTTTTTGTTAAGTCGTCCCACAATTTGAAAGCTCATGATATTGATGTTATTTCAATAAATTTAAACTTGGCCCATTTTGTGACTATTTTGTTGGGGGGGGGGCACCAAAGGGGGGGGGGGGGTGACAGAAAAAGTGTTAGAACCACTGGTGTAGACTATGAAAGAGGAAGGGAGAGAATGAGAGAACAAAGTTTGCCACATGTGTGTGACAGGTTGTACCTTGTACTGGGGGACAGGTTGTACCTTGTACTGGGGGACAGGTTGTACCTTGTACTGGGGGACAGGTTGTACCTTGTACTGGGGGACAGGTTGTACCTTGTAGGCTACTGGGGGACAGGTTGTACCTTGTACTGGGGGACAGGTTGTACCTTGTACTGGGGGACAGGTTGTACCTTGTAGGCTACTGGGGGACAGGTTGTACCTTGTACTGGGGGACAGGTTGTACCTTGTAGGCTACTGGGGGACAGGTTGTACCTTGTACTGGGGGACAGGTTGTACCTTGTAGGCTACTGGGGGACAGGTTGTACCTTGTACTGGGGGACAGGTTGTACCTTGTACTGGGGGACAGGTTGTACCTTGTAGGCTACTGGGGGACAGGTTGTACCTTGTACTGGGGGACAGGTTGTACCTTGTACTGGGGGACAGGTTGTACCTTGTAGGCTACTGGGGGACAGGTTGTACCTTGTACTGGGGGACAGGTTGTACCTTGTAGGCTACTGGGGGACAGGTTGTACCTTGTAGGCTACTGTATAGCCTGTCCAATCCAGCACAAGGATTTACTAAAGTGCCATTATTAATCCCCCCGTCTTCTCCAGGTCTGCCATGCTGCCTGCCATCCCAGTCTCACGCTTCATCTCTCTACCAGCTCTCCTGGTACTGGGAGTCTCCTCAGGAAACCACAGCCTGCTAGATAAGTAACTAAACCACAGTCTGCTAGATAAGTAACTAAACCACAGCTTACTAGATAAGTAACTAAACCACAGCCTGCTAGATAAGTAACTAAACCACAGTCTGCTAGATAAGTAACTAAACCACAGCTTACTAGATAAGTAACTAAACCACAGCCTGCTAGATAAGTAACTAAACCACAGCCTGCTAGATAAGTAACTAAACCACAGCTTACTAGATAAGTAACTAAACCACAGCCTGCTAGATAAGTAACTAAACCACAGCTTACAAGATAAGTAACTAAACCACAGCTTACTAGATAAGTAACTAAACCACAGCCTGCTAGATAAGTAACTAAACCACAGCTTACTAGATAAGTAACTAAACCACAGCTTACTAGATAAGTAACTAAACCACAGCTTACTAGATAAGTAACTAAACCACAGCCTGCTAGATAAGTAACTAAACAACAGCTTACTAGATAAGTAACTAAACCACAGCTTACTAGATAAGTAACTACCACAGCTTACTAGATAAGTAACTAAACCACAGCTTACTAGATAAGTAACTAAACCACAGCTTACTAGATAAGTAACTAAACCACAGCTTACTAGATAAGTAACTAAACCACAGCCTGCCTATAACCTGCAGTAGGGGCCAGGCTCTTCTGCATGTTCTAATTTGTTGAGCCACCTGGAACGCTCTACCATCTCGGTAATGGGAGGGGAAGAACAACCTATTGGCGGGGGGTCCTTGAATGTGTTAATGTGCTTGGTTGGTTGTTAATTATGATTAATACGCGGCTGTGTGTGTTTGTGTGTGTGTGTGTGTGTGTGTGTGTGTGCACATGCGCCTTTAATAGTGTTCACAGAGCACTGACTTTGCATCCTAGCTAACCTACCAACGTGCATGTGCCAGAAGACTCCCTTGTGTGCTGTGTGTGTGTTTGTATGTGAATGTGCACACGCCTCTGCGCGCGCGCGCACGCGCGCGTGTGTGTGTTGTTGTGTGTGTGTGTGCGTGTGTGTGTGGGACCCCAGCTGGTGGACCCAGCAGATAAAGGATGGTGCTGGGGTCCATCACTGAGAGCGTATTCATCTTCCATCGGGGGGTGATGTGTCATCTTAAATAATTGAGTAACAAGTGTCCAGACCGCCTCCGCGGGCGTCGTGCCGAACATCTGTGCTCCGAGTGCTCCAGGTCTGCGGCACATTGCGGCTCCGCTCAGCCCGGATCGGCTCAGCTTGGCTCGGCTTGGCTCTGTGTGTGTGGGGGGGCATGCAAGAACGTACATTTTAGATAGCAATTTTTTTTTTTTTTTATGTATTTATTATTCTTTTTTTTTGCTTTCTGTATTTTTCTCCCATCCCAATTTTTTTGTCGTTATGCCAATTCCCTTCCTGGTCGTTGCACGCATTGCCCCACTGTCGGCCTGGGGAGGGTGTAGAACTACCACATGCCTCCACCGATACATGTGGAGTCAGCCAGCTGCTTCTTTTCACCTGACAGCGAGGACTCTCACTGGAGGAACGTAACGCGTGGAGAGGTTCACGCTATTTCCCACAAGGGTATGGATTCGACACAAACCACCATTGACCTCATTTTGACCTCTGACAAGTCAATGATCTCCAATAAAGGGGTGATAGCATGCGGGTTAAGTGATCATTATATGATTTTCTGTACCCGCAAAAAGCTAAAACAGAAGGCCGGCTGTCACAAAACAGTCACATCTAGAGACCTCAAAACTTACTCTAGAGAGGCCTTTAACCTAGAACTGGGGAGCTTGGACTGGTCAGATGAACTCAGTGGTACACAGGTTGAAGAAACATGGCTTGGATTCAAAACCAAATTCACAGAAATACTCAACAACATGGCACCCATAAGAACCACCAGGGTTAAAAATCGCGCTGAGGCATGGATGCACACTGAAATACTGGCCGCTATGAAAACCAGAGACAAAAAATGCTCTGAACTTCATAAAAGTCAGACAAAGCTTTCCAAAAGCTCAAACAGTGAACTCCAAGCCCACGTGGTTGAACTAAAAATTCAAAGAAACAGACTAAGAAATGACGTAAACACCATGATCAGAACCGCAAAAAAAGAAATTTCATCAACGACAAAACTGAGGAAAACAAAAACAAACCCTGCGAACTTTGGAAATTACTCAATAATCAACTAGGCTGCAGTAAAAAACTTAAAACCAGATTCTCAAACATAAACATAAAGACGGACAACACGCTCATCACAGACAAGCTGGATGTAGCCAATTACTTAAACATCTTTTTCACAAACATAGCCACAACACTGGTAAACAAATTACCCTCCCACTCAGGGCATTATGGGGTAGAACACATAGTAGCATACTACAAAAACCTAGGGGTCCACAAAGACGACTTCAAACTTGAAATGGTAACAACCGATGAGGTACTCAAAAAATTGAGCGCCCTCCAACCTAACAAGGCCACTGGCCATGACAACATCCCCTCCAAATTCCTCAGAGACGCAGCAGCCGCCATCACCCCAGTCATCACACACATAATAAACCTCTCTATAAAACAGGGGCACGTCCCCAAGGACTTCAAAATTGCGAGAGTGACCCCTCTGCACAAAAAGGGCAGCAAATTAGACCCAGGCAACTACCGCCCTGTTTCTATTCTTACCTCCATCTCGAAAGTCATGGAGAAAATAGTCTACGAACAGGTCGAAAAGTACCTGGCGGAAAAAAATCGAATCTACGAATTCCAATCTGGCTTCAGAACGTCCCACTCCACTGACACATGCCTCCTCTATTTGAACGACCACATCAAACAAGAGGTGGACGCGGGCAAATACTGCGGCATGGTCATGCTGGACCTACAAAAGGCCTTCGACACTGTCAATCACTCCATTCTAATGGACAAGCTAAAAGCAATTGGTTTTGATAGCTTATCAGTGAGCTGGATGCAATCCTACCTGGAGGGGAGAGAACAGATGGTAGAGGTAAACGGTACTCTATCCCCCCCCCCTCACAGTGAGCTGTGGTGTTCCACAAGGAAGCATACTAGGACCGCTACTCTTCCTAATTTATGCAAATGACATGTCGTCAGCCTGTGACTGCAACTTGTTCCTGTTTGCGGACGACTCAGCCCTGCTGGTCTCTGACAAGAACAAGTTGCAGGTTGAAAAAACCCTCAGCACGGAACTAGGCAAAATCTGCATATGGCTCGCTGATAACAAACTATCATTACACATGGGCAAAACAGAGTCCATTCTCTTCGGTTCAAATAACAAACTCAGCAAGACCGACGGCTTCTCAGTCACAGTGGGTGACAATATTGTCACAAGGAAAGACGAAATTACCTACCTGGGTTCCATCCTAGAGGCAAATCTTTCCTGTGACAAAATGGCATCCAATGTAATAAAAAAAAAGTCAACCAACGAACTAGATTCTTGTATCGGATCTCCTCTCTGGTAAACAAGAATACCCTGAAGACTCTGGCAGGAGCACTCATTCAAGGGTACTATGACTATGCGTGCACTCAGGGCCGCCTGGGAGAAATGCGAGGCCCTGTGCAAGATTTAAAAAAATTTATTTTTCTATTTCATTGAACATTGCACATGTTAAAAGCCATATTCTTTACTCAAAATGTGAGTATTACCAAGTCAACTTGTGTTCTTAAAACAATGACAATAAACATAGTTTTATTAGGTTGAAATAATGTGGTTGTGTACTTATTTTTCTGGATTATTATGGATTGAAAACTGAAAACCTTAATGCACAGTAACTGAACTCAATATTTGTAAGTTCTGGTAACTTATTATTATATATTTTTTACAGTGTAGTCTTGCGATCAATCAAAACTTATTTACACGATATACCTCACATTCACCCTCCATTCACATCCTGGTGTTCTCCTGGTGTTCTCCATTAGGCCTGTAGGTGGAGCTATGACAGCCCACGTACAGTACACACACCGATGGTGTGTGATGTGTCCAAAAATGAATGGGCAAATGTGAGTGAAATGGTCGCACTGTATGCAGCTGTTTGTCTGCATTGCATTCCCCCCCCCCCCCCCAACTCAGATTTAGGGTTGATACAACCATCATAATAATATTGTTAATAATAACGATAATGATGTAATAATGTAAAAATTATCATTAAAAATACCTGATTATGAGAAAAAATATTACAGCTACAACTATATTTCAAACAGGCACTCCATGTCAAAAAGGTTGCTGACCCATGCCCTAAAGGATATTCAACTTTTAATGGAAGAACAAAACAGAAGGAAAAGATAACTTCACAAAGGCAACATGAATATACATAGATCCAAAAGGACAAAGATCAACACTTTAATCCAAAGAGAAGAGGGTCTATACCAGAGAAAACAAAGTAGCAAGGACTCGGAGCCAATGGCCGACATCAGCTAAATAGGCTAGCCAAGTACTGACACCAGGCCACACACAGCTTTGGCCAATGGCCCAACGCTACCAAAGCTACACAAACGACCAAGACAATTCACACACAGCACATGTCGTATCTCCAAATGTTGTGAAGTAACATATGTTTTGCCTGGAAAAAAACATCGTTATTAACAAAACATTCGGGAGGGGAAGGAAGGAAGAGTGGGGTAATGTCATGGCATCTTACCTGCACCAAGGAACGCAGGGCGAAAGGCCGCAACACAGGTCTCCACGTTGACGAAAGGCCTCTCGCTGGCGGGACAAAAAGAAGCTATGGCCGGTGCCTTGTCATGGTGCAGGCCCGATTACATCTTCTGTCAAAGATGATGTCGTAGTCAGAGTGCCAGAACCCCCTGCTATTCTCACGGCTAATGTCAATGGTCGTAGCACAAGCTAACAGCTAACTCTAGGCTAACTGATAGCATCAAACTAACGTTCCCAGCCGAGCGCAGCCGGCAGCTAACGTCGTAGCTAAACAGCTAACTGGCTAACAGTTAGCTCAACCCGGCTATCGCTAACCATTAGCTAACGCAGAAGCAAGCTATGCGGCTACCACTGAAAAACTGTACAACGTGAGAAAAGCAATACAGGTGCTGACACCAGGCCACACACCGTTAGCTACTAGTACTACAACAGCTAGTCGGCCAGTTTGGCTCCAGAGAGAGAGAGAGAGAGAGAGATATCCACGGCGGGAATAGAATAGAGTGCATTAAAAACTCACCAAACGTCCAAGAGGATGGAGACAACCGCGTGGAGTTGACGAAGTTCATCTGCCGAACGACCATCCTCTTCATCTTGGCATAACAATGCTGCACGCGCTGTCTCTAGGTTAGCTAACGCTAGTTAGCCTTTAGCTAAGCTAGCTACTAGCCGACATCATCGTGGCTATATCCCGACTGAACCACACTTAATATTATAACGTAGCTAAAGCTAACTAGCTGTCCCTGTCTTTAGCCGGGATGGCTAGCCTGACTGAACTGTCTAACATGCAACAACTTTCATCTTCAGTCCATCTGCCGAACGATGTCCTCTTCATCTTGGCTGGCATAACCTCCAATGCTGCACGCGCGAAATAGTCAGATGCTAGTGATGGGTCGGTCATGAGCGACTCGTTCATAAGAGCCGATTCATTGCCGTGAGCGTGAGTCGAATCGCTCACGTCTGGCAATGAGTCGGTTCACGCCCCCCCCCCCCCCCCCCCCCCTGGCATGCACACAGACACACACAATGAACTCAACAGACGCTACCTTACCTGTAACCCCTCCCCTTATTGAAACCAATTCTGCTGCCTGCAGAGCCTCAGAGCCAGGAACGTGTCTAATGTGAAATATATAAGCATATAAGCAAAACTAGATTTTAGGTATGTGATGAAAAAGGGCCTCGCGGGAAGGGGGGCCTCGCAAAAAATAAATAAAATAAAAAATAAAATAAAAAAAATAATAAATAATTTTTTAATTTTTTATTTTTTGCGAGGCCCCCCTTCCCGCGAGGCCCTGTGCGACTGCACTGCTCGCACACCCCCTGAGGCGGCCCTGCGTGCACCTCATGGTACCAAAGCACCTCAAAGGCGCTTAAAACAAAATTACAAACATCACAAAACAAACTGGTCAGACTACTACTTGACCTGAACCCCAGAACCCACCTCACCCCTGCCCACTTTGACAACCTAGGATGGCTTAGAGTAGACGACAGAGTACAGCAACTTGCAATGGGCCTGGTCTACAAGATACACTATACGACCGGGGTGCCCATGTACATGTCAAAATACTTCCCAAAGGTCAGTGAATACCACGACCACTACACCAGAGGAAGCTCAACAAATCATGTTAAACCCAGATTCGGCTCAAACAAGGGACTAAACACGTTTCGCAATTATGCCACAACAATGTGGAACGCCATACCCAAAGCTGTAAAGGAATGTGAATCCCTGCCCACATTCAAAACCGCTCTTAAAGAGCACCTACGGGAGGCTGCAATTCGAAACTGGCCACCGTAAATTCCCAAAACCCCCACCACCTCCTAATAGACAGTCTCCTCCCCACCGCATGTATATATTCCCTCCCCGCCGTATGTATATTTCCCTCCCACCCACCCACCCCCTCCTAATGTACAGTCCCCTCCCCATCATATGTATATACTCTGTCAGGATCTAGGGGTAACAGTACTGTATATTTGAATACCGCTTATGTCACAAATATATCAGTACTAAATACCTATATGTCCCTATGCCATAAATGTCATGTATGTTGTGTATGTCATAAATGTCTATATGAATTGAAAATGGGGGACCCTGATGGAAACAAGACAAACGTCTTTCTCAGGTCTGCATCCCCTTAACAATTGTATGTATTGAGCCGTACTGTATTGTACCCATTCTGCAATCTGTTAAATAAAGTTTTCATTCATTCATTCATTCATTCATTCATTCATTCATTCATTCATTCATTCATTCATTCATTCATTCATTCATTCATTCCCCCCAGATCCCCTCCCTGCTGAACAGGCGCCCCGACCGACCAGTAGGAGTCGCAGTTTACAACGACCAGGACACATACCCCACCGGCTCCCCACCCGCTAACACTGTTAGTAGGGACGACTGATCAAGCCGGAGGTACTGCTGACAGCTGGATTCGATCCCAGAGTCTCTGCGGTGGTAGGCGAGTGCTTACTCCACTGCGAAGAACGTCCCTTTTAGATAGCAAGTTTTCTTAACATATTCTTTGAAGATCTTTAAAACAATCTATAGAATGAACAAAGTTTCCCTTAAAGGGATAGCTCAGATTTTTGGACATTAAGTTGTATGGGGGGGGGGCTCAGCAGGTAGAGCAGTCGTCTGGTAATCGGAAGGTTCCTGATTAGATTCCTGCTCCTCCTGGGCAGCGTGTCGAAGTGTCCTTGTGCGAGACACTTAACCCCTAACTGCTCCTGATGAGCAGGTTGGCACCTTGCATGGCTGCCTCCGCCGTCGGTGTGTGAATGTGTGAATGTGAGGAACAAAATTGTAAAGTGCTTTGGATAAAAGCTGCTATATAAATGCAGCGATTTACCATTTAGTCAGTGCGAAGCTATTCGCTTACTTACACTAGTGCCAAGTGATAACAGAATCCGGAATGTTCTCAAATTCAAGTTTATTTTATTGGCCATGTATGTTAAAAGAACACGCCAACATTTTGGGAAATGAGCTTACCGTCTTCTCCAGAGAGAGGCAAGAAGATAGATACCAGTCTCCTCTCTGTGCGTTCAGTAGAAAGCTATCTGGCTGCACGTTAGCCTAGCTTAGCACAATGAATGGAAGCGGACATGGCCGGTTAGCCTAGGCATTGTCCAACTAATACCTCTCCCGAAGGCTAACCGGCCATGTCCGCTTCCATTCATTGCGCTAAGCTAGGCTAACATGCAGCCAGATAGCTTTCTACTGAACGCACAGAGAGGAAACTGGTATCTATCTCCTTATCTTTCTCTGGAGAAGACGGTAAGCTAATTTCCCAAAATGTTGGTGTGTTCCTTTAACACAAGGTCAATGGTACAATGAAACGCGTTGGACGAGAGAACAGGTCCAGCACTAGACGCATTAGAGCATTATTAATAGTCATATAAAGGTAGAATAAAATAAGAAAAGAAAAAAGTTAATAAATAACAAAAGATAAGATATAGCACTGTATACATAAATATGAAAATGAGGATTTGTGTGTAAAAGTGAGTGTATAGAACAGCATTGTATAAGTGGTATGAGATATTGGACAACGGAATTCGAGAAAATAGAATGTGACACTATACATATGACAATGAGGAGTTGTGTGGAAAAAAGTTTAAAGCGTACACAACAGTATTGCATATTGGGTACGCAGCAGTTCAGTTTCGGTAGCAGCAGTTATAGTTGATGGTGCATCTTTATGTAAAACAGTGCAGACAGCAGGTAAACAGATATGCAAAGTGGTGTATTTAGGTGTTTTGAGTTGAGAAGCCTGATGGTAGAAACTCTCCCTGAGTCTGGTATCATGCTGCTGTATCGTCTGCTGGTATCATTAGGGTTAGGTGTCTTTTCTAGAACCCAGGAGCAGAACACAGGCACAGGAGAAGGGAGCGGTTTAGAATATTTAATGATAGTATGGGAAGCAAGGTCCAAGGTGGTGAGAGGGGCTCAGAGACAAGGGTCAAGGAGGGGAGGAGCGACAGACTGTGTGTGTGTGTGTGTGAGGTCCATGATGGTTCAGGCTGGTGAGGGTCCGTGGTTGAGGTGTAGTCCGGAGAGGTGAGGTCCTGGACATCAGAGAACAAGAGTTAGTATGGAGCAAAAAGTCACTGGACACAATAAGACATGATCCCATGAACACTGAGGTGTGAATAGAGTCCTATACCACGGGAGGTGAAAACAACACTCGGACAAGGAGTGACAGGAGTGCAGGCCTCTTTATCCCGGCTCCTTGATGATGTGAGGGTTCTCAGGTGTGTGTAGGCCGCGCCCAGGAAGACAGAGTGGTTGTGAGGTGGAGACAGGAAGGGCCATGTATGGGCCTGGGAACCTGCTGACACACACAGGGGAGAGAAAAGCCCTGGCTGTGGCTGTAACACCAGGCTCCTGTATCGTCTGCCAGACAGCAACAAAGAGAACAGTCTGCATGCTGGGTGGCTGATGTTGCTGTGTGTCTTTCGCGGGCACCAGCTGGTGAAAGACATCCTGAATGCTGGAGGACTATGGTTTTGTGTTTAGAAATAGGTAACCGTTTTTGCCTGCATCTTGTGGTGTGGATTAAAACCTTATTTTTTTTTTGTTAGTCCCTGTTTGCTTTCCGGTTCTGTCAGAACCCAGCCGGGACGCGTCTATTCAAATACCAACCGGTTCATGCTTCCAGCGTTTGTGTTTTGCTAATCTGATTGGCCATTGCCGTTTCTGGTGCGATTTGATTGGCCACTGACGTTTCTGGTCATGTGACATGTGCGCCCAATCGCGTGACGCGCCCATTTCCGCCTCGACCAGCATCAAACTACCTAACGCCTAGTTTATCACTGGTTAAGCTTAGGTGACTCTTTCGAAGTTGGTTAATGTTAGAGTTTGGAAGCAGGGCTGGCGTTCTATCGCCCTGCTCTAAGACAAACTCTAACCATAACCAACTTCGAAAGCTTAACCGGCGAAAGAACTTGCCGTCACATGATTGGTGCGACCAGAAACATCAGTGGCCAATCGGAGCGCAAAACGCGAACGCGGAAGCATTAACCGGTTGGTATTCGAATAGACGCAGCCGGGACTCCGACCACCGGCCCCCGTGAGGAAGCTAATAGCGTTGCATCCACTACACTACTGGCAAGTATTTCATACAACTTAAAGGAACACGCCAACATTTTGGGAAATTAGCTTACCGTCTTCTCCAGAGAGAGACACGAAGATAGATACCAGTTTCCTCTCTGTGCGTTCAGTAGAAAGCTATCTGGCTGCACGTTAGCCTAGCTTAGCACAATTAATGGAAGCAGACAGTGCCGGTTAGCCTTCGGGAGAGGTGTTAGCAGTGGTGCAGTGGCAAATTGACACTAGGTCAAACGCTCCACGAGCGTGCGCGCGCGCATGCACAGTTTTTTTTTGGCACAGATTTTTTTGCCTTGAAATAGAGAAGCTGAAAAAGGTAGCAGCGTATGAAACTTTTGTATCACAAACAGTACTGTATTTGCAAATCTGGTATATGTCATAAATGTATAGATGTAGCAGTACTGTCTATCTGTATGTCGTGTATGTCATATATGTTATGATGAATTGAAAATGGGGGACCCTGATGTAAACAAGACGAAAGTCTTTCTCTGGTCTGCATCCCCTTAACAATTGTATGTATTTAGCTGTACTGTACCCATTCTGCAATCTGTTAATAAAGTTTTCAATCAATCAATCAATCAATCAATCAATCAATCAATCAATCAATCAATCAATCAATCACAATCAATCAATCAATCAATCAATCAATCAATCCCGCAGTGCAATACTCCAATTCAGCCATTGGGTGGGACGGTCATGTGACCCAAATCAGCCAATGGAAGCGAGGGTCCTTAAAGTGTGGGTCCTTAAAGTGTTGCGGTCCTGAGAGTGTTTGTGCTCTCGTCCTGCAGCTGGATACTATTGCCTCACAGCGCGGCCGTCAGCGCGCGGCCCAGAGGGCGCCGCTGGCTCTGCGGCTCTGCAGCTGCATGCTTCTCCGGGAGTCCGGTTGGATAATGTCATGTAAAAAGTCGCATGCCTGACATATCGGCATGTAATTCGAGAACCGAGGCACGGATTTTGGCGATCCAGATGGCATTCGAACGGCAACGAATAGCGCTTTATTCGGTAATTTATATGTTCGGCGAAAAATGCAGCCCGAGCCTTCAGATGCTCGCAAAGGGCCGTGAAACTGAAACTGAAACTGAAAAACAGTGAAACCCCGGACATTTCGATGAATTAATAAACCCCCCCCGGACGCCCCGGACAGGGCGTGAAAAGAGGACATGTCCGGGCAAAAGAGGACGTTTGGTCAGCCTACTCTACCTGTGCTTTTGTTATGTAAAAACGGTGGCCGCGGGCCGAGCCGGTACTTAGTTACAACGAATGGGAACAGCGGATTTTTGTGTGCGTGACTGCGCGTACACGCGGGAACATATCCGTGCGCGATTGCGCGTACTACAGCCTCAGTGACCGAGGTAAAACGCCGTTATACCGCGTTATACCAGCACTGCACCACTGGGTGTTAGTTGGACAATGGCTAGGCTAACTGGCACTATCCGCTTCCATTCATTGTGCTAAGCTAGGCTAACGTGCAGCCAGATAGCTTTCTACTGAACGCACAGAGAGGAAACTGGTATCTATCTTCTTGTCTCTCTCTGGAGAAGACGGTAAGCTTATTTCCCAAAATGTTGGCGTGTTCCTTTAACGTCCTAGCTGTCTTTAGCGCTCTCTCTCTCTCCTGCCCTGGGTATTCTCTCTATCAGGTGCTGATGAGGTGAAGCTGGCGTAGGGAAAACAGGTTTCCCCGCAGACAGATAGACAGCCATCAGAAAATAACTGTCCCTGACAGACTGTAGATTGATAAGGCAACTTAATTAATTTCCTTTTGTTTGATGTTTTGGCTTCATTACGAAATTAGTTTTTGCACCGAACCCTCGCTGGTCGCTTCATTAATTTAGCGGGAGGAAATATACAAATTAGATTATACAACAGATCGAGGAGCGCTAGGAACTAGATTAAGCCAAATTGGATTCTGTGCATTTTGATTCATAATTTAAAAGTAGTCAACAGTTTGTTCCTCGCTCTCTCTCCCTCCGGTCGCCTCTTGTTTTGTACTTTAACTTTTCTTTTTTTCTCCGTTTGTCTTTTGATTTCCAGGTCCTAAGGCAATTCTCGCTGTGTGATAATGTTAATAGTCTCAGAGACATTGTTGCGGAGGACTCTTCTGGTGTGGAACAGGCGTTTGTTTCCTCTCTTGTTATTGTTTGTTTGTCTTTTCTCCCTTTTTGTTAATTATTCAAGGGTAGATTTAAAACACATAATAATCATTCGCTGTCCCTCCCTCCCTTGGCTGCGCTGAAGAATGAAAGGAAGGGATGTGGAAATCAGTGTGTGTGTGTGTGTGTGTGTGTGTGTGTGTGTGTGTGTGTGTGTGTGTGTGTGTGTGTGTGTGTGTGTGTGTGTGTGTGTGTGTGTGTGTGTGTGTGTGTGTGTGTGTGTGTGTGTAGGGGGTGTTAGTAGAGAGATATTAAAGGGATATTTCACTGTCAAGTTTCAGCAGTCTTACCTCTATGTAAAGTCATCTATAAGTAAGATAGCAACCACCGCTGTCGTCTGCTGTCAACACCACCATTCCTCCCAGGTGTCAGGCTCCTCATTCACGTATACATTCATTTTGGGGACCTAGTCTAAATATCATACTTCAGTTCTGAAGTATACACAAACTACTGATCTGCAGATTTCATACTTGTGAAGTATAAACAAACTACTGCTGTGCAGATTTCATACTTCTGAAGTATAATTTTTTTTGTCCCATCCCCCAATATGGAGGTGTAGTGGTTACGTCATTGCTGTTTCCGGCCGGTCCACCTCGCTTGAAATTGCAATGTATTTCCACATTTCCCATTTCTAAATTGTCTCGTTTAAAACAAATAAAGCATGAACATTTGCATGGTGTACCTTTCTGTGCGTATTCCGCAATTAATCGTAAAATAATTTTATTTTAAACAATAATGTTAGTGATATAAGGGAACTTATTTTGTCGAAAAATGGAAAGCTTGCCAATGTTCATGAGGCAGAATTATTACAATAGCTGATAATACATTTTCCCAATGATACATCCCTAAACGGGTGGACCGTGTGGGCGGTCCAAAGTGACGTCAGACTACACCTCCCTATTTAGTCGTTATGCCAATTCCCGCCCCCCCCTGGCTACCCTACTGTCTGGGGAGGGTGTAGACTACTACATGCATCCTCCGATACACGTGGAGTTGCCAGGCGCTTGTTTTCACCTGATGATTGACCCAGCCAGAGGTACCGAGTGCTTAGACCTCTCTACACTAGCCCAGTCGTCAATGTGGAGTAGGGTTAGTGTGCTGTTGAAGCCAGAGGTACCGAGTGCTTAGACCTCTCTACACCAGCCCAGCCGCCAATGTGTCGTAGGGTTAGAGTGTGCTGTTGCATCTTTGCCTCGCATAGAATGTTTGGGGAGTGGTTACCACGGTTACGTGCTAGTTTGCTGGAAGAAAGATTCTAAACGTTCAGAATTTGACGGTGTCGGTCAAACTACACCTCAAGGGAGAAATAGTTCCTATACTCGGAATTTGAAACGGCAACATTAGCTCCAACAAATATATATATATATATTCCACAGAATAATATCGCTGTATGGTTTGTTTATAATTCAGGAGTATAATATTAGTATAGTCTATTTATATAGACTAAAAGAGTAAAAAATGGAGTGAGAAAGAGGGAAAGCCTGCTGAGAAGAGGAGATTGACAAATGCGGTGGAGGAATGTAAAGAGCCTGTCATGGGAGTTCCCAGTTCACACTTGTTAATTAATTCAGGCTTTGTTCTTGTTTTAGACAAACAAACATGAGATAGAAGGCAAGCTGGGGGGGGAATATGAAAACAAAAACTTTACACCCAAGAAAACGCAACAACGGGGCACGCAGGGGGGGGGGGGGGTATCCCTGCATATTTAACCTCTAATAATATCCCCTGAATAACCACAACCTCTTGTAATCAAAAGTTGACGAGGGAGGAGAGGGAGGTTCACTCCCTTCGTGTTCTGCTGGGTGTAAGAACCCGGGGAGTGTGTTCTGCTGGGTGTAAGAACCAGGGAGTGTGGGAGCAATCTCTGCTGGGTGTAAGAACCAGGGGAGTGTAGGAGTGATCTCTGCTGGGTGTATGAACCGGGGGAGTGTAGGAGTGATCTCTGCTGGGTGTATGAACCAGGGGAGTGTAGGAGTGATCTCTGCTGGGTGTATGAACCAGGGGAGTGTAGGAGTGATCTCTGCTGGGTGTATGAACCAGGGGAGTGTAGGAGTGATCTCTGCTGGGTGTAAGAACCAGGGGAGTGTAGGAGTGATGTCTGCTGGGTGTATGAACCAGGGGAGTGTAGGAGTGATCTCTGCTGGGTGTATGAACCAGGGGAGTGTAGGAGTGATCTCTGCTGGGTGTAAGAACCAGGGGAGTGTAGGAGTGATGTCTGCTGGGTGTATGAACCAGGGGAGTGTAGGAGTGATCTCTGATGGGTGTAAGAACCAGGGGAGTGATGGAGTGATCTCTGCTGGGTGTATGAATCAGGGGATTGTGGGAGCGATCTCTGCTGGGTGTATGAACCAGGGGAGTGTAGGAGTGATGTCTGCTGGGTGTATGAACCATGGGAGTGTAGGAGTGATATCTGCTGGGTGTATGAACCAGGGGAGTGTAGGAGTGATCTCTGCTGGGTGTAAGAACCAGGGGAGTGATGGAGTGATCTCTGCTGGGTGTATGAACCAGGGGAGTGTGGGACCGATCTCTGCTGGGTGTATGAACCAGGGGAGTGTGGGAGCGATCTCTGCTGGGTGTAAGAACCAGGGGAGTGTGGGAGCGATCTCTGCTGGGTGTAAGAACCCGGGGAGTGTGTTCTGCTGGGTGTAAGAACCCGGGGAGTGATCTCTGCTGGGTGTATGCACCAGGGGAGGGTTGGAGTGATCTCTGCTGGGTGTATGCACCAGGGGAGTGATGGAGTGATCTCTGCTGGGTGTATGAACCGGGGAGTGATGGAGTGATCTCTGCTGGGTGTATGAACCGGGGAGTGTAGGAACGATCTCTGCTGGGTGTATGAACCAGGGGAGTGTATGAGTGATCTCTGCTGGGTGTAAGAACCAGGGGAGCGATGGAGTGATCTCTGCTGGGTGTATGAACCGGGGAGTGTAGGAATGATCACTGCTGGGTGTATGAACCAGGGGAGTGTAGGAGTGATCTCTGCTGGGTGTATGAACCAGGGGAGTGTAGGAGTGATCTCTGCTGGGTGTATGCACCAGGGGAGTGTAGGAGTGATCTCTGCTGGGTGTATGAACCAGGGGAGTGATCTCTGCTGGGTGTATGAACCAGGTGAGTGTAGGAGTGATCTCTGCTGGGTGTATGCACCAGGGGAGTGTAGGAGTGATCTCTGCTGGGTGTATGCACCAGGGGAGTGTAGGAGTGATCTCTGCTGGGTGTATGAACCAGGGGAGTGATCTCTGCTGGGTGTATGAACCAGGTGAGTGTAGGAGTGATCTCTGCTGGGTGTATGCACCAGGGGAGTGTAGGAGTGATCTCTGCTGCGTGTATGAACCAGGGGAGTGTAGGAGTGATCTCTGCTGGGTGTATGCACCAGGGGAGTGTAGGAGTGATCTCTGCTGAGTGTATGAACCAGGGGAGTGTAGGAGTGATCACTGCTGGGTGTAGGAACCAGGGGAGTGATGGAGTGATCTCTGCTGGGTGTATGAACCAGGGGAGTGATCTCAGCTGGGTGTATGAACCAGGGGAGTGTGTTCTGCTGGGTGTATGAACCAGGGGAGTGTGTTCTGCTGGGTGTATGAACCAGGGGAGTGTGTTCTGCTGGGTGTATGAACCAGGGGAGTGTGTTCTGCTGGGTGTATGAACTGGGGGGTAGAAAGTTCGGACCTTCGTCCGTTACGTTGGCACTCGAATCTTAATTAATGGGTTTGAATTTAAAATGTTTAACTTATTTATTTTACACGAAAATATATATCAGAATGTGATATATTTATATCAGAATATCACATTACTATGTTGTGTTTACAATCATTTGAAAGTCGAACAAGCGAACACAGACACAACACAGTCTAGTCGAGATGAGGAGGGGTCACCGTCCGTCATACATTATCAGGAAATGAATTAATCATGCAAAAAAAAGGCGAGAGAGAGAGACTCACTCACACTCACCTGTCTTATTTTATAATACAACGTTTCCGAATGGACGTTTGGATTAAACCAAGTGTATGCAGTTATGCTGAACTTTCCCAGCAGAACACAAGTTACTTAACGTTACACAGGTATGTCATGCACGTTTAGCTGGCTAACGTTAAGATAGCAGGAGCCGTCGGCCAACAAATTATGTTGTTTCAACAAATGGATTACCATCCAAACGTTATTCAAGCCTCCCGTGGCCAGTAAGTAGGTACTACTACTTTTAATAACCATTTTTGACCGCAGCAATATGCGCATATGTTCTACGTTATATGCGTAAATGTGCACATATAGTCAAGACTCGAACTGAACCAAAAAAAACATTTAGGAGCACATTTTCTGCATGATTAAAAACGATGGTTCGAACGTCCGTTTGAAAAATCCTGCCGAAGTTCGAATCCCAAAAACAGGCGTCGGGGACGCATGAATATTTTAGGCAACCAACTTGTGTTTAGCGTTTCTCTGATTGGCCAATATGCCCATGTGACCACGGCAGCGCGAGAGAGCTGCAGCGCGGAAATAGGCTGTCTATTGCCTCGCGCTGCAGCGCGGAAATAGGCTGTCTATTGCCATTCTCTAAGACAAACTCTAACCTTAACCAGCTCCTTAACAGCGCCTAAACTTAACCCTTCTAACCTTAAGCAACTCCGAAA
>NC_140165.1:76256358-76293610 GCF_963971535.1 Notolepis coatsorum
TCAGGTCTGTGTGGGTGTGTGTGTGTGTGTGTGTGTGTGTGGGTGTGTGTGTGTCTTGTCAGGTCTGTGTGTGGGTGTGTGTGTGTGTGTGTGTGTGTGTGTGTGTGTGTGTGTGTGTGTGTGTGTGTGTGTGTGTGTGTGTGTGTGTGTGTGTGTGTGTGTGTGTGTGTGTGTGTGTGTGTGTGTGTGGGTGTGTGTGTGTCTCGTCAGGTCTGTGGGGGAGGGACTTCAGGGAGGACAGCACTGACCGTCGCACCTTCCTGGGGACCAAACACACCAAAGTGTTGATGATGCACAGACCAGGTCATCTGGACCGTAATCTCCTATCATGGTATAAAAAAAAAATGTATCTACTTTTTCTCCCCATTTTTTCCGTATTTTTCTCACATCCCAAATTAGTCGTTATGCCAATTCCCTTCCTGGTTGTTGCACGCATTGCCCCCTACTGTCGGCCTGGGGAGGGGGTAGAACTAACACATGTCTTCCTCCGATACATGTGGAGTCAGCCAGCCGCTTCTTTTCACCTGACAGCGAGGAGTTTCACTGGGGGAACGTAACGCGAGGGAGGTTCACACTATCTCCGCCAGATCCCTTCCCTGCTGAACAGGCGCCCCGACCGACCAGTAGGAGTTGCTGTTTACAACGACCGGGATACATACCCCACCGGCTCCCCACCCGCTAACACTGCCAATTGTGTTAGTAGGGACGACCGACCATGCCGGAGGTACCGCTGACAGCTGGATTCGATCCCAGAGTCTCTGCGGTGGTAGGCGAACGCTTAGTCCGCTGCGCTACCCAGCCGCTCCTACATTTTATTATTATTTTTTAATATAGTCAAGTTAGACCGCGCTCACAAGTTCTAACACTGGGTGCTGCAATCCCATAACGTTCAGTATATCAAAAAGCAGGGTAGCCGGATCAGCACTCTCAGGTTCAATGTTTTTAATGGCAGCCTGAATAGATAGCAGACATGTTTCGGACAATGTCCTTCTTCAGTGATATGGCTAGCAATGGAAATACATTCAAGATGGTAGCTAAATACACCTGGCAGGTAATTACATGACATGACACGGCAGGAAATGACATCACAACGCAGGTGTGCCGGTGCAATGTGACCAAAGGAATGACCTATCAAAGTAGAGTCCAATCATAAATTATACATATATATAGATATATCTATATCTAACACCAATCTATATTATAAACAATACAAAACAAAACAAAAAAAAATTACCAGAAACATGATATTATAACATATAACATGCCCATTATTTTCCAGGGCTAATTGAGCCCGTTTACATATTTAATTAAATAGTTTCAAATTATACATTGGGCATCCTTGTGAAACATGCCTCTTGTTTAGCAACAAACAACAACTTTAATAAAACCAGAAATAACACTGTAGGTGTAAGGAGGTTAGAGGAAACAGGTTAAAACGTTCTCTTCAATCATTCCTCTAGGTTCAATGCAATTGAACAGGTGGATATAATAACATTCACGTTGCAACAGCAACTTGTGTCTGTCTCCACCTCGCGCTGGCCTGAGTACTAACTCTAGTCCCATATATTTGAGATCGTTGACGGTATGTTTACACTTAGAGAAATGTCGAGCTACCGACGACTTGGCATCTGAATTTCTCACAGCACATTTGTGTTCACTGATTCTTGATTTAAAGGCTCTCGTTGTTTTGCCCACATAAGAAAAATTACAAGGACATTTTAGCAAATACACCAGATTAGACGAATTACACGTAATCCGTCCTTTGACTGGTATATTTTTCCCCGTTTTAGGATGTGCGAAAAATGTATCTTTAATCATGCCCTGGCACTGTACACAGGATTGGCAGGGAAAATTCCCATCTGGGATATTGGACATAAAATGAGAAGGTTTCTTTAAGGGCAAATCAGTTTTGACTATGAGATTAGATAAATTCACTTGTCTCTTATAAAAATAGTTAGGTGAATGCTGAAACGCTGTCCCTATAAGAGGGTCGGACTGCAGAATATGCCAATGTTTATTGACAATACTCCGTGTGTCTCTCGTGATAGGGCTGTAAGTAGACACAAAAGATACTTTGTCTGTTTTGTCTTCTTTCTTTCTGGGGGTGAACAACGTGGCCCTATCGATATGTTTGGTTTTGTTCAGGGCTTTGAGTGTCAAATCGGCACTGTAGCCTCTTTCGTGAAAACTGCCACGGAGGACCTCTGCTTGTGCAATAAATCTATTGTCAGTATCACATATTCTCTTATAACGAAGTATTTGGCTATAAGGAAGACTGTTCTTCAAGGCTGGGGTGTGATAACTGGAATAATGCAAGAACGAGTTACGGTCTGTCTCCTTTTTAAAAACCTCTGTGTGTAATGAGATGCCATTATGGGCTTTCTTGATCAGAACATCGAGGAAGGGTAAATTATGCATATCAAACTTCAATGTAAACTTTATCGTTCTTCTACAGGTGTTCAGGTACTCAAGGAAGGCAAAAAGATCAGATGATGAACAAGACCAAATAAAAAACAGATTGTCAATATAGCGCATATAAGATTTGACACATTTCTCAAACGGGTTATTATTAAAGATATGATCTACTTCATATTTGGACATATAAAGATTGGCTAGGTTCACAGCGGCTGGAGAGCCCATGCTGAGGCCTCTGTTTTGCAAATAGTATTTATCTTGGAATCTAAAATAATTTCTAGTTAGAACTAGGTCGGTTAAACTAACTAGCGCTTCTGTTGGGGGGAGTAATACTTCCCTCGAGTTTAAATAAAAACTCAGAGCGTCAAGTGGGTCAGCATGTGGAATGCTGGGGTAAAGACTGACTACATCTATGGTAACTAGTAAGTCTGTAGGACTAATGTTGTTTTTAAAAAGGAGACAGACCGTAACTCGTTCTTGCATTATTCCAGTTATCACACCCCAGCCTTGAAGAACAGTCTTCCTTATAGCCAAATACTTCGTTATAAGAGAATATGTGATACTGACAATAGATTTATTGCACAAGCAGAAGACCTCCGTGGCAGTTTTCACGAAAGAGGCTACAGTGCCGATTTGACACTCAAAGCCCTGAACAAAACCAAACATATCGATAGGGCCACGTTGTTCACCCCCAGAAAGAAAGAAGACAAAACAGACAAAGTATCTTTTGTGTCTACTTACAGCCCTATCACGAGAGACACACGGAGTATTGTCAATAAACATTGGCATATTCTGCAGTCCGACCCTCTTATAGGGACAGCGTTTCAGCATTCGCCTAACTATTTTTATAAGAGACAAGCGAATTTATCTAATCTCCTAGTCAAAACTGATTTGCCCTTAAAGAAACCTTCTCATTTTATGTCCAATATCCCAGATGGGAATTTTCCCTGCCAATCCTGTGTACAGTGCCAGGGCATGATTAAAGATAAATTTTTCTCACATCCTAAAAGGGGGAAAAATATACCAGTCAAAGGACGGATTACGTGTAATTCGTCTAATCTGGTGTATTTGCTAAAATGTCCTTGTAATTTTTCTTATGTGGGCAAGACAACGAGAGCCTTTAAATCAAGAATCAGTGAACACAAATGTGCTGTGAGAAATTCAGATGCCAAGTCGTCGGTAGTAAAAATATATGGGACTAGAGTTAGTACTCAGGCCAGCGCAAGGTGGAGACAGACACAAGTTGCTGTTGCAACGTGAATGTTATTATATCCACCTGTTCAATTGCATTGAACCTAGAGGAATGAATGAAGAGAACGTTTTAACCTGTTTCCTCTAACCTCCTTACACCTACAGTGTTATTTCTGGTTTTATTAAAGTTGTTGTTTGTTGCTAAACAAGAGGCATGTTTCACAAGGATGCCCAATGTATAATTTGAAACTATTTTAATTAAATATGTAAAGGGGCTCAATTAGCCCTGGAAAATAATGGGCATGTTATATGTTATAATATCAAGTTTTTGGTAATTTTGTTTTGTTTTGTTTTGTATTGTTTATAATATAGATTGGTGTTAGATATAGATATATCTATATATATGTATAATTTATGATTGGACTCTACTTTGATAGGTCATTCCTTTGGTCACATTGCACCGGCACACCTGCGTTGTGATGTAATTTCCTGCCGTGTCATGTCATGTAATTAACTACCATCTTGAATGTATTTCCATTGCTAGCCATATCACTGAAGAAGGACATTGTCCGAAACATGTCTGCTATCTATTCAGGCTGCCATTAAAAACATTGAACCTGAGAGTGCTGATCCGGCTACCCTATTATTATTTTTTAAAACATATGTCCATCATTTTTGCGAAGAAATTATGGTGGAAATGCCATAGGTATCATGGTTTATAGTACAATTGCATTATACCATAGTATTATTTAAGCACAAAAGTGGTACCAAAGTAAAACTGAAAATAACATCAAACTATAGCATGATACTTTTTTGATACAAATAGGTTACATGCTTAGTTTCTCTGTTTCACGATATTTTATTCAGCTTGTCATAAATTTCATTAGCTTATTGTCCCATGTTATCCTTGTCTTATCATAATTGGATGGCTAATACTGATGGAGCTAACGCTAATACAGTGACTGATGATCATGTTAGCACATCTCTAATGGGCCGCAAGAGCTAAACCACTTACCATCGCTTCTCTCTTCCTGCCCTCCCCTCTCTTGTTCTCTTCTATTCTCATCTCTTCTCCTCTCTTGTCCTCTCCTGCCCCCCGCTCGCCTCACCTGCTCTTTCCTCCCCTTGGTTCTCTTCTCCTCCCCTCTGTCCTCCTCTCTTGTCCTCTCCTGCTCTCTCCTCCCCTCTGTCCTCCTCTCTTGTCCTCTCCTGCTCTCTCCTCCCCTCTGCATGTCCTCCTCTCTTGTCCTCTCCTGCTCTCTCCTCCCCTCTGTCCTCCTCTCTTGTCCTCTCCTGCTCTCTACTCCACTCTGTCCTCCTCTCTTGTCCTCTTCTGCTCTCTCCTCCCCTCTGTCCTCCTCTCTTGTCCTCTCCTGCTCTCTCCTCCCCTCTGTCCTCCTCTCTTGTCCTCTCCTGCTCTCTCCTCCCCTCTATCCTCCTCTCTTGTCCTCTCATGCTCTCTCCTCCCCTCTGTCCTCCTCTCTTGTCCTCTCCTGCTCTCTCCTCCCCTCTGTCCTCCTCTCTTGTCCTCTCCTGCTCTCTCCTCCCCTCTGTCCCCATATCTTGTCCTCTTCTGCTCTCTCCTCTGTCCTCCTCTCTTGTCCTCTCCTGCTCTCTCCTCCCCTCTGTCCTCCTCTCTTGTCCTCTCCTGCTCTCTCCTCCCCTCTGTCCCCATCTCTTGTCCTCTTCTGCTCTCTCCTCTGTCCTTCTCTCTTGTCCTCTCCTACTCTCTCCTCCCCTCTGTCCTCTCTTATAATAATAATAATAATAATAATAATAATAATAATAATAATAATAATAATAATAATAATAATAATAATAATAATAATAATAATAATAATAAGAAGAAGAAGAAGAAGAAGAAGAAGAAGAAGAATAATAAGAATAATAAGAATAATAAGAATAATAAGAATAATAAGAATAGATTGAATTTGTAATGCACTTTTTGTTCGCTGGGATCCCAAAGTGCTACACTACAGGGTTAAAACATAGTTAAACAAATAAAATCGTTATTAGTAAAACAAATAAAATAAAATACAGAATAAAAATAAGATAAAAATAGAACATAGTTAATAAAAAAAACATAGTATAAACAGAAAATAAAAAAACAGCAGCACAAGAAAATAAAAATAAAAAGCTAACAGTCAAAGGCCATTTTGAACAGGTAGGTTTTCAGGCCTGCTTTAAAAGACTCCAGGGCCCTCATTCATCAACGTTGCGTACGCACAGATATGTGCTTAACCCGTGCGTACGACCATTTCTAAGCAAAGTGTGGGATTTATCAATTTGAACGTGAACTTGACTTTGTGCGTATGTCTATAGTACAATTGCATTATACCATAGTATTATTTAAGCACAAAAGTGGTACCAAAGTAAAACTGAAAATAACATCAAACTATAGCATGATACTTTTTTGATACAAATAGGTTACATGCTTAGTTTCTCTGTTTCACGATATTTTATTCAGCTTGTCATAAATTTCATTAGCTTATTGTCCCATGTTATCCTTGTCTTATCATAATTGGATGGCTAATACTGATGGAGCTAACGCTAATACAGTGACTGATGATCATGTTAGCACATCTCTAATGGGCCGCAAGAGCTAAACCACTTACCATCGCTTCTCTCTTCCTGCCCTCCCCTCTCTTGTTCTCTTCTATTCTCATCTCTTCTCCTCTCTTGTCCTCTCCTGCCCCCCGCTCGCCTCACCTGCTCTTTCCTCCCCTTGGTTCTCTTCTCCTCCCCTCTGTCCTCCTCTCTTGTCCTCTCCTGCTCTCTCCTCCCCTCTGTCCTCCTCTCTTGTCCTCTCCTGCTCTCTCCTCCCCTCTGCATGTCCTCCTCTCTTGTCCTCTCCTGCTCTCTCCTCCCCTCTGTCCTCCTCTCTTGTCCTCTCCTGCTCTCTACTCCACTCTGTCCTCCTCTCTTGTCCTCTTCTGCTCTCTCCTCCCCTCTGTCCTCCTCTCTTGTCCTCTCCTGCTCTCTCCTCCCCTCTGTCCTCTGTCCTCTCCTGCTCTCTACTCCACTCTGTCCTCCTCTCTTGTCCTCTTCTGCTCTCTCCTCCCCTCTGTCCTCCTCTCTTGTCCTCTCCTGCTCTCTCCTCCCCTCTGTCCTCCTCTCTTGTCCTCTCCTGCTCTCTCCTCCCCTCTATCCTCCTCTCTTGTCCTCTCATGCTCTCTCCTCCCCTCTGTCCTCCTCTCTTGTCCTCTCCTGCTCTCTCCTCCCCTCTGTCCCCATATCTTGTCCTCTTCTGCTCTCTCCTCTGTCCTCCTCTCTTGTCCTCTCCTGCTCTCTCCTCCCCTCTGTCCTCCTCTCTTGTCCTCTCCTGCTCTCTCCTCCCCTCTGTCCCCATCTCTTGTCCTCTTCTGCTCTCTCCTCTGTCCTTCTCTCTTGTCCTCTCCTACTCTCTCCTCCCCTCTGTCCTCTCTTATAATAATAATAATAATAATAATAATAATAATAATAATAATAATAATAATAATAATAATAATAATAATAATAATAAGAAGAAGAAGAAGAAGAAGAAGAATAATAATAAGAATAATAAGAATAATAAGAATAATAAGAATAATAAGAATAGATTGAATTTGTAATGCACTTTTTGTTCGCTGGGATCCCAAAGTGCTACACTACAGGGTTAAAACATAGTTAAACAAATAAAATCGTTATTAGTAAAACAAATAAAATAAAATACAGAATAAAAATAAGATAAAAATAGAACATAGTTAATAAAAAAAACATAGTATAAACAGAAAATAAAAAAACAGCAGCACAAGAAAATAAAAATAAAAAGCTAACAGTCAAAGGCCATTTTGAACAGGTAGGTTTTCAGGCCTGCTTTAAAAGACTCCAGGGCCCTCATTCATCAACGTTGCGTACGCACAGATATGTGCTTAACCCGTGCGTACGACCATTTCTAAGCAAAGTGTGGGATTTATCAATTTGAACGTGAACTTGACTTTGTGCGTATGTCTACGCACAGCCCAGAGCATGCGTAGCTGACACCCTGTGGTAGAATATGGGGACTGCAGACGGACGGCATAGCTCTCATCAGTTGCATGCATTCGTTTCAACGCGGAAATAAGCTTCCGTGCATTATAGTAATTCATTATAGTTCATTGTGAAATAGCGACAGTAGTGTAATTATAACGGGCTCATGCGCGAACAATAGGTTGGCTTGCTTGTTTGGCACGGGGGCAGACGCAGAACACCGACCTCCAAACGCGATTAAATATTGTTTCAAATAAAAAGCGACATACTATTATTTTGTGTCATGTTTCCAAATAAGATTGGCCACAACGAAATGCTTTCTACTTCAATTTGTTGGTTAGAATAGATTACCTCGCTCCGTTGAAACTTCACTGAGACTAACAGTAAAAGACAGTATTTTTTTATTTTTTGTGAGCACCGCGCACAGATGTGATAATAATGATAATAATAGCTTAATTTTATATAGCGCCTTTCAAGAGACCCATGCAAGGTCGCTTTACATAGATAGGGGGGGGGAAATAACAAAGTAATAAACATAGTGGACAGACTATGTAAATATGATGATGGGATTCAATAGCCCCTTTCGTGACTGTGATGCACAGAGTGAATCCACAGTCACTTGCTCCTCAATGGGAAACCAACATAGATTTACCATGAAGGACTGGTTCTGGCCGAACCGTTCATTATACAAGAATCACAGAGACGTTTCAAAGGTACTCACAGTTGCACGAGGGTTTTGGCCACAAATACGGGATGGTTTGAAAGCTCGGCGTTGCTAATAAACATTTTAAATATTTTTTATAAACTGGTCAACACTGCATTATTTCCGGCGTTGGGTGCATGATGCGCATGCGCTGTGATCACAACCAGGCAGCCAACGCCGAAAATAATGGCATTTTGAGCAGTTTATACAAAATATTTAAATGTTTATTAGCAACGCCGAGCTTTCAAACCATCCCGTATCTCTGTTCGAAACCCTCGTGCAACTCTGAGTACCTTCAGGGTAAATCTAGGTTGGTTTCCTATTGAGGAGCAAGGACTGTGGATTCACTCCATGCATCACAGTCACGAAAGGGGCTAGGGATTCAAGTTCGCGTTTTTATTGATCACATAGGCAGGCTATACATGGCGTATAGGCTACATCATACATGGCAGTGAGATTCATTGTTCTTGTATGGAATATTTGGAATAAAATTGAGGAGAACTTTAATCCCTGGGTATTAATCGAACAAAACGGGAAAAGGCAGTCATATTCCAGCACCGTCTTTATTAGTGTTTGCGCTGCCCAGGCAGCAATGGTTAATAGATATCATATCCGACATCACCGTACGTGTACATGTCTGTCAGCCTGTCTCGTATTTCTCCATAACACCCTTCCCTCGGGTCAGTCCACTTTTCCACATTTCATGGGGGTGTTCCATTACCGTATATGGTTAATCGGGGCGGTTCTGGTATGCAAATACTTAAAACAGTGCACGAGCTCCAGCTTAGGAGCAAGGTGATATTTATCAAGACAGGTGTGCGTAGGACCTGTGTACGCACGTGTGATAAATCCTGTTTT
The DNA here is from genome assembly GCF_963971535.1 of Notolepis coatsorum. Classification (NCBI taxonomy): domain Eukaryota; kingdom Metazoa; phylum Chordata; class Actinopteri; order Aulopiformes; family Paralepididae; genus Notolepis; species Notolepis coatsorum. The sequence goes on from NC_140165.1 coordinate 76,265,513, forward strand.
TTTTGTGCGTGCACACATTCTAAATTCTGTGCTTAAGACCGAAAATAGAATACTTTCTAAGAAAACTTGATAAATGAGGGCCCAGGCTCTGTGGTGCCCTCAGCTGGATGGGGAGGCTGTTCCACAGGCGTGGTGCAGCCGTGCAGAAGGCTCGGTCACTCCTCTTCTAGCTTGACGTGCCAGAAACCCTGCTTCACGTCGCAGACTGTGAATACTTTTGCCATTGACATCTCCGGCAGGATGTCATCTATAGTTGGGAGTGGATAGTGACTTCTCTTTAGTGCCCGATTCAGAGGTTTCGGGTCTATGCAGATCCTTAGTTTCCCATTCGGCTCCCTTAATGAGATCATGCTGCTGATCCAGTCAGTGCTGCGTTCCACTGGTGTGATAACCCCTCTTCTCTCCAGATCATTGAATTCCTCCTGTATCGGTATTATCATAGCTACAGGCACTCTGCGCTTTGGCAGTTTCACTGGCGGCACTCTGTCATCTATCTCTATTTTATACTCCCCCTCCATGCATCCATCTCCGGTGAACACATCCCCAAACTCAGCATTTATTCTGTCCCTTGTCATGTGACTGTCACTTTCCCCCCCTGTCACTGGGCTCTGCTCTTTCCTCACTATGCTGTCTATAGCTAGGATATTTTCGTACTGTACCTTTATCAACTTCATAGCCTCACTGTCTTTCCTGCCCAGTAAAGGGATTCTGCTACTCTGGCCTACCACTTGAAACTCTAGCCTGTAACGCTTGTTGTTTCTGGGGTTTCTGATCTTAACCTTACATGTACCCAGAGGAGTCACCCTAGTCTTATTATACATCACCAGTACTTTCTCAGTGTGTTCTAGCTGTGTGTCAGGGTTTAACAAATGTATGGGGATGACATTACAGGTTACAGTCTATCTGGAAGTTAACTAGTGTTTCCCCCAACATCATCCCTGCAAAAAACTGTTGGCCCTGCCTGTGGCTGTCTTTTAACTGATTAACGTTTTTCATCCTCTCTATTTACTTCTGTTATGCAGCAGAGGTCTTCCTCGTAAGAATCACTGTCACTGTGCTGTTCTGCCACTGCATGCACTTTCTTCGTTTTCTTGCTGCTCTCCTGTTTTGATTTGCACTTAGCCGCAAAGTGATTTTCTCTCCCACACTTTTTACACTTTTTCCCAAAAACTGGGAATTTGTTCTTGTTCCTCTCATGTGTTTTACCACAAAACATGCAGTCAACCTTGCTGTCTTTTTTCCACTCTTCTGACTGTTTTAGTTTTAGTGCATGTACCTCTTCCACTGCCTGTCCTTGTTGCAGTGTCCTGCTATTAGCCCTTGACAGCTCCAAAGCTCTACATATTTTCAGGCATGTTTCCTATCATCCCTGAGCAGTCTCTCTCTCAGTTCTGAGCTATTCGTACCACATACAATTCGATCTCTGATCAGGGAATCTCTAATGTCCCCAAAGCTGCAACTACTAGCAAGCATTCTCAAGTCTGTTACATAGCTGTCCACGTTTTCATCCAATCCTTGGTTCCTGATAAAGAATCTGTATCTTTCCACTGTTTCATTTACCTTTGGATTGCAGTACTCGTCAAACTGCTTGATAATAGTTGTCACTGTTGTCTTCGCCGACGGACTCGGCAGAGTTGTCCATAGTTCTCTGCCCTTTTCTCCGACGAGATATTTAAACAGCTTGACTTTTGTTGTCTCTTCGGCGTCGGGCATGGTAAGGTCTGTATACAATGTGAACTCCTCCTTCCAACTTTTCCATGCCTTCGCCAAGTTGTTGGAGTCCAAAAGCAGATTTCCAGGGGGTCTTAGTGAATTTAGCACTTTCATCGCCGACAACTAGTAAGAGTTTTCTTCCCGAAGTACGTGTTAGCCACAGCTCGCCAGCTAAACTCTTTACTTCTCTAGCTAGCGCATGAATTACTTTCCCGATCTGTACCCAGCTGTCACCATGTTTCATTATGTTCTGTCCGTGTCCCGACTGTACACAATGAAGGGTTAAAGCAGTCTTGCTTACTTGTACTTTATTCACAGTTGTTATCCTTATACATAAGCTTGGTTCCACCACAAGTGAACCCTCGGCATCACCTCTAAAAGCGTCCTACGTGCAACAGCGCTTAAATAGAACAATCCTATTGTTACAGTGCAGAGCCGGGTATTGGGGACCTGAAGGAGCAGGCTACCTGCATATCTGAGGGTGCGGGTGGAGGATTGTGGAGTGATGAGTTCCTGAAGGTAGAGGGGTGCATGTCCGTTTATGCAGTTATGGGTGAGCATCAGGATTTTGTAATTGATCCGGGATGAGACGGGGAGCCAGTGTAGTGAGTGGAGGAGGGGGGTTATGTGATCGTGTTTACGGACTCTCATCAGGATCCTGGCAGCGCTGTTCTGGATGTATTGCAGCTTTTGGATGCTCTTGCCAGGAATCCCGATGAAGACTCTGTTACAGTAGTCCAGTCTTGAGGAGATAAAGGCATGGACAAGCTTCTCTGCATCTGACACGGTTAGAGTGGGACAGAGTTTTGATATATTTTTTAGGTGATAGAATAAGGTCTTGCAGAGGTGTTTTATGTGGATGTTGAAGGTCAGGTGGGGGTCAAATCGAACCCCCAGATTTGTGACTGAGGGGGAGAGGGCGATGACCAGGCCATCAAAGGTGAGATGTGATATGGATGAAGACTGAACCTTGTGTGGGGTGCCAATTAGAAGTGCCTCGGTTTTTTTGCTGTTTAGTTGGAGGAAGTTGCTGTTCATCCATGCCTTTATCTCCCCAAGACAGGTGGTGAGGCATAACAGAGCTGCAGAGGGGTTTGGGGCCGTTTTTATGTAGAGTTGTGTGTCATCGGCATAACAGTGGAAGGACATTCCATGTCTGCCGATGACACGACTGAGGTAGGTGATGAATAGGATGGGACCAAGAACCGACCCCTGCGGAACACCACAGGTGAAATCGAGCAGCCTGGACTTGTGTCCTCCCAGTGAGACATGCCTAAGAGGTAGGACTGGAACCACTGTAGTGCATGTCCTCTTGTCCTCTCCTGCTGTCTCCTCCCCTCTGTCCGCCTCTCTTGTCCTCTCCTGCTCTCTCCTCCCCTCTGTCCCCATCATCTATCTACATTTACATTTACATTTAGTCATTTAGCTGACGCTTTTATCTATCTATCTATCTATCTATCTATCTATCTATCTATCTATCTATCTATCTATCTATCTATCTATCTATCTATCTATCTATCTATCTATCTATCTATCTATCTATCTATCTATCTATCTATCTATCTATCTATCTATCTATCTATCTATCTATCTATCTATCTATCTATCTATCTATCTATCTATCTATCTATCTATCTATCTATCTATCTATCTATCTAATATTTATCTATCTATCTATCTATCTATCTATCTATCTATCTATCTATCTATCTATCTATCTATCTATCTATCTATCTATCTATCTATCTATCTATCTATCTATCTATCTATCTATCTATCTATCTATCTATCTATCTATCTATCTATCTATCTATCTATCTATCTATCTATCTATCTATCTATCTATCTATCTATCTATCTATCTATCTATCTATCTATCTATCTATCTATCTATCTATCTATCTATCTATCTATCTATCTATCTATCTATCTATCTATCTATCTATCTATCTATCTATCTATCTATCTATCTATCTATCTATCTATCTATCTATCTATCTATCTATCTATCTATCTATCTATCTATCTATCTATCTATCTATCTATCTATCTATCTATCTATCTATCTATCTATCTATCTATCTATCTATCTATCTATCTATCTATCTATCTATCTATCTATCTATCTATCTATCTATCTATCTATCTATCTATCTATCTATCTATCTATCTATCTATCTATCTATCTATCTATCTATCTATCTATCTATCTATCTATCTATCTATCTATCTATCTATCTATCTATCTATCTATCTATCTATCTATCTATCTATCTATCTATCTATCTATCTATCTATCTATCTATCTATCTATCTATCTATCTATCTATCTATCTATCTATCTATCTATCTATCTATCTATCTATCTATCTATCTATCTATCTATCTATCTATCTATCTATCTATCTATTTATCTATCTATCTATTTATTATTATAGCCATGTTGCACATCTATGGATCGGGCCAAATCGACTCTTTCCAATGGTAGAGTTCAATCTGCATTTAGTATCACAAGAACCGTGAATAAAATCTACTGTAAATAATAAAGTTAATTGACACTGCACCGCCATTTTGGATCGGTCTGACGTCTCTGCGGGGGAAGTGATCTGTGTCCAAACCTTTTCAAAGTGCACACACCCGCTCCGTGTCTGGGTGTGTGTGTGTACGTGACGTAAGTTGGGCGAGTCCCTTCGACATTGTAGTTCTCTGAGTCGACTGCGGAGAAGTACAGCCATACAATCTACCAAGAATTAACCCCATTATAAGTCGTATTACATTTAGCAAACAAGGAAACAGATAGAGAACATTGCAAATCACTAGAAATTGCGAATATCAAATATTTTGACCTAATTCTGAATCCCAACATTTTCGACATTTATGAAGAATCCTCTCCGTCGAGATGAGGCCATTTTCACACCTTTTCATTTTTTGTATCCACTTTTTCTCCTTTTTCAGTTTTTTCTCCCATCCCAATTTAGTTGTGCCAATTCCCCCCTCCCCTGTCTTGATCGTTGCTCGCATGTGCCCCCCACTGGTCGGTCATAGGGAGGGTTGAAGAATCTATCGCATGTCCCCTCCGATACATGCAGAGTCAGCCAGCCACTTCTTTTCACCTGCCAGCACGGACTCTAATTGGTGAGGTGTAACGTGTGGGAGGCTCACACTACCCTCGACATCTCCTGTCCTTGCTGTGCAGGCGCCCTGACCGACCTGGAGGAGTCGCTGTTTACAACGACCAGATTACCACCCATCGACTCCGGCCGGCCCAAGCCGAAGGCAACGCTGACAGCCGGATTCAATACCGGTGTCTCACGCGTTGGTGACGAGCGCTTAGACCGCAGCGCCACCAAGGCGCCGTTTTCACACCTTTTCAAACCTTTTGTTCTCCCGCACACGGGTGCTCCGACCTCAGAGGGTTTAACGGGTAAGCAAGGGAGCAGCTACAGCATATTGTGGTTATTGACGCCAGTGCATTGTGGTCCAAGGAATGAGGCTGTATAGCACTCTGGTGCCAATAAACCATTATATAGCATGAGCGTGAGTATGTTGCTTTTATAAAACTCCTTTTATATACTTTACTTTATTTGTTTATTTGGACGGGACAATGCACAATTAATGAACACAGCGGAGTGTAAAAATTGCCGGATTTAGCACGAGGATAATTTCCATCCGTTGCGCCCAAACACAAAAACAGGACTCAATGTACAAATACATAAAAACAGGACACATAGAAACAGTAAAAACTCAAACAGTAATAAATGTACAAATACATAAAAACAGGACACATAAAAACAGTAAAAATTTTACAAATACATAGCAGCAATACACAAAAATACTAGTGGCTAGAGATATGTCACATGTGGTTGGTCTTCAGCCATTTTTTTAGTTGCCCTCTAAAAGAAGGGTGGGGCTTTCCCTTATGGAAATAGGAGACTGTTCCACGTTTGACTGCCTTTTATGGACAGGGCGTTTTGGCCAAATGTGGTCAGTCTACGTTGGACCATGCAGTCACCAGTGTTTCTTTTTTTGTATATGAATTCCTGTACAGGAGGGGGAGCTAATCCATGTAGGCATTTGTAGATGAAACAAGCGCTTTTTAAGACTTTGACATTTTCAAAGCTCAAAAAGCGATGTTGTGTCAGAATATTGCAATGGTGGTATGCCAATGGTTTCCTGGCAAATACCTTGATGGCTCTATTAAAAAGCTGTTAGATGGGTTTCATGACAGTGACACCAGAAAAGGACCAGTTTGTGAAGCAGTATTCAATGTGTGAGAATATCATGCTTGATTTGATTTGATTTAGATTTTTTATTTGTCTCGAACATAGAAACATAAAACAAGTTTAAAAAAAAACTAAAAGGTAAATAGTCAAAGACTATTTCCATACAGTAAGGGCTAGATCCACAAAGAATGGATTGCACGGTGCTAATTGCACCCTTACTTACAATTCATTATGAATTGAAAATCGGGGACCCTGATGTAAACAAGACGAAAGTCTTTCTCTGGTCTGCATCCCCTTAATAATTGTGTGTATTGAGCCGTACTGTATTGTACCCATTCTGCAATCTGTTAATAAAAATGTCATTCAATCAATCACCGCTTTGTGGATCTAGCCATAAGTGTTCGAGAAGGAACAGGGGGAAGTGTGACGTACGTGGGTTGGACATTATCATTATTACTGTATTTGTGACACCATGTGAACATCAGTATAGGTCATGTTATGTTTTGTGTGTGTGTGTGTCATGGTAACTAATGCCTGTTCTTTTTCTTTCTTTGTCAGGTCAACACTGAAGAGTGCTGATTGCCTGATGAGTGGCAGCTGATGGCAAGGGACAGGTGGATAAAGCCTGACAGCACACACACACCTGGGCGTAGGGTGACCAAATCCATATGATCCAAATGCAGGACAGCGTGTCGATTTTGCGGGACATTTGTTGAAATTGCGGGACAGTAATGAATATGTATACAATAATCATGTTTACATAATGTATTCATTTTGATTGATTGATTGATTGATTGATTGATTGATTGATTGATTGATTGATTGAAAACGTTATTAACAGATTGCAGAATGGGTACAATACAGTACAGCTCAATACACACAATTGTTAAGGGGATGCAGACCAGAGAAATACTTTCATCTTGTTTACATCAGGGTCCCCCATTTTCAATTAATCAGGACATATATGACATACATGACATACAGATAGACAGTACTGCTACATCTATACATTTATGACATATTATGATCAAAATAACTTGCTGATTAACTAAAGGCATTATAGTTTTGTGGCATTCATGTTACCCTAGATGTATCAATAGTAATATAGGAATCTTTAGACTAGAATAAGTTAAATGAACTTACTGTCTCGAAGCGCGAGTGCATTTGCCACGGAAAGCGCGCACGCAGGCAAATACAGTTCTGATTAACAAATGCATATTAACGTTACCTCGATGTATCAATAGTAATATACGTTTCTTTAGACTAGAAAAGCGCGCACGCAGGCAAAATACAGTTCTGATTAACAAAGGCATATTAACGTTACCTCGATGTATCAATAGTAATATAGGTTTTTTTAGACTAGAATAAGTTAAATGAACGTACCGTCTCGAAGCGCGAGTGCATTTGCCCCGGAAAGCGCGCACGCAGGCAAATACTTCTGATTAACAAAGGCATATTAACGTTACCTCGATGTATCAATAGTAATATATACCTGAATGTATAATGTGTTTTTTACCATACATGCACTGAAAGCCACCGAAAAGCGCGAGTAAAAGTAATTTGCCATTACACGGGGGCGCGCACACACAAACACACGGTAAAATAACACTCTGATTAACAAATAACGCTCTGATTAACAAATAGTCATATATAGGTTTTTTTAGACTAGAATAAGTTAGATGAACTTACCATCTCTGAAAAGTTGCAGCAGGTCAGTGTGTCTCTGGAAAGTTGTGAGCTGGTCTGTAACGCTGTGAGCCGTAGAGAGCAATGGCCGGCTTTCAGAAATAAAAAAATCAAATGGATGCTTCCCATTGGTGCTGAGCACAGAGGAGGCGGGTAAGCTTCCTTCGGAACACAGCCTCGCCTTCTGGTTGGTTGCATTTGGCTGCTTTCTCAAAATCGGAACGGCTGCACGCTCTCGGGTGACTTGTTGAAACGGAACAAATGGAACGGAGAAGATTGGGCTCAGAAAGGCGCAAATGCGGGACATTGATCTTCTCTTGCGGCATGCGGGACAGAGGGCTGAAATGCGGGACTGTCCCGCACAAATCGGGACGTTTGGCCACCCTACCTGGGCGCCTTATGGAGTCATTTGCCAGTGACCATAGTGTTGGAGGTTGCCCTTGATTTGCCACTGTTCAGTTGTGGAATTATTATAATACTGCCCTTTGTTTCCACTGTGTGGATTTGATCTTGTGTTGGCCTTATTGTCATTAGTGTGTTCTCACGTTCACACTACTTACCTGGTAGGCATTGTGTCTGTGTTGGTGTTGCTACCAGGTAAGCGTATATATATATATATATATATATATATATATATATATATATACACGCTTACATATATATATATATATATATATATATATATATATATATATATATATATATATATATATATTGTGGCCTCTGTGCCACTTGCCACCCATGTGGAATTTGTTAATATATATATATGAATTGGGCCTTCTGCCTATTTTGCCACTACTGTGTGGAATTATGTATCTTGTTGGCCTCTCTGCCTATTTGCCACTATTAACACATTCGGGGCCATTGGGATGCGTCTAATAAATCTCCAGAAAATGTAAACAGACTTGGGGTTGTTTGTAGAGCTAAATCTATACTTTATAGTATTGCTATATGTCCATTCTCATTTTCAATTGGGACCATAAACCGTCCCTTCAAAATGGCTTAAAGAAAAAAAAATGTCATCAATACGTTCTCATTTTATAGCGCCGTGAATATAAGCGTTATACGGCATTTGGTCTAGTATATTTCCTGGAAGGCTAGATAAAGGGCTAATAGCTATTAACGTTATAACTAATGGCATTTCCGTTATACATAAGCTACAGTTAAAACTCAAACTGCATATGATCGGCACGATCCTCAAGCATGTATGCATGAAAGGGGGGGGGGGGGGCGGGGGACGTCATTTCTTATTATTGATTACCAATAACCGTGTTCATCTAAGTAGCCACATATGCTGATCGTATCGTATCGTATCATAACAAGGCCCGATCTGCATGTAATTTACGTGAAAAAGATGTTACCATGAGCCGGTTGGATCCCCGTGAGCATGTCCCCGTTATCGATCGCCATCTGGTAGATTGATATGTCCATTGGCTGATGATAAATCCCCTTATTGCATAGTGAAATCCGCGATCCAAAACGTAATCCAAGCTACAGGCTGCACATCCAGAATCCAGCTAACTGAAAACTCCATTGAAAGTCAAAAAAAATAATGCTCCGTTCAGCCACAGGGCACACTGCATTATCACGATAGCGCCCCTAAGAGGATCTGGCCGGTAATGCACTTTCTCGAATTCAAAGAGTAGGGTACATCTGCAGTGCAGCTCGGCGACCTTGAATAGGTTATTAAAATGGAATAAAAGCAAAAACAACTTGCCACGGATATATCCGTCCTTCTGTCCTTTAAGCATGGATTCGAAAGCCGGATATATCCGTGCTTGGGCGCCATTGTGTTAAGTGGAATGATATATATTGTGTTGTGCACGTTGTGTACATTTGCTGGGTGATTCCCAGACTGCCAACCACATGGCTTGTGGTTGTGTCCTGTGACACTAGGTCACTAGGGCTTGTGCTTACCTTTAGTATATCTCATCTTGTTTGTTCTCCCCTTACCCTTTTCCCTGTTTGTCTATTTGTTGTGGGTTTCATTCCCCTCTTGTATTGTAATAAATATCATTTACCTTTTGAAAACGCATTTGTTTATTTCTTACCTACAGGGACCTGTACTTAAAGCACTCACTGGACGGGCTGGTTTCATGTACAGCCCGGTCCAGGTATTTGGTATTAGGTCATCAGACCTTTGTACATGACAGGAAGTAAAAAACATATCAAGCCCTGCCCCTTCCTTACAATATTTTACATTATAATATAATTCAAATAACAATAATATAACAAATAATGTTATATATCCAAATGATAAAAAATAATTAAACAGTCACATTACTACTCAAGCTCCTCTCTCTTTTATTTGTCCATAAGTGCTTGTTTATAGCTGCCTTTAAATTGGTTGATATTATTGCTTAATTTTATACTCACATCGAGATCATTCCAGAGTGACCATTCTTCCACCAACAGCAATTAGTTCCACCTGTTGCTAAGCAATGTTCCCTTACAACACCAACGTGAGGCAGGTTGGACTAATGTAGAAGTAGAGAGGTCATTAAACAGATCATTAAACAGGAAATTGCTGCTGCAATATCATACAACAATACAGTATACAGTAGATCTTTTTCACAGGGCTACTTCATTTAAGGTGGTCTATACCTCATCCAATTTCCATCACACATTCTTTAGAGTCCTGCTGCAGTAATGTTTATGTTGAATTATACAATGGCATGCAGATTTCTCGATTCTGATTGGCTAAAACAGTCAAGTTACACGTGGTTATTTGTCATAACCCCACGCTCATGGTCCTAGAACCCGCCCACAACCGAATTACAATCCCTCCGCCAGTCGTGGAAGTGAAAGCAAGATGGCGGACAATAACCTTGTTGATAGGGTCATAACGACTAAATCAAAAACGATCCTGTCACGGCGAATGTGTTCGTTTCTTAAACAATGTTGGATTATGTAATTGGTGGGTCATGAGTCATTGTGGAACAAAATAAATATTGCGCAAATTGATTGATTGATTAATTGCAATAAAAATAAATGTAACCTACTTTCTATAGAAGCAGCTGGGAGGTGCGCTGTTTTAAGTCAGCATGGATTATTGAATTGATTGATTGATTGATTGATTGATTGCAAATTTGATTACTGTCCGCCTTGTTTCCAACTGGTTAAGCTTGGCGACTCTTTCGAAGTCGCCCTCTTTCGAAGTTGGTTATGCTTAGAGTTTGTCTTTAGAGCAGGGTGATAGACCACCAGCCCTGATTCCAAACTCTAAGCATAACCAACTTCGAAAGATGGCGACTTCGTAAGAGTCACCAAGCTTAACCAGTTGGAAACAAGGCGGACAGTAATAAAATGTGCAATCAATCAATCAATCAATTCAATAATCCACGCTCACTTAAAACAGCGCACCTCCCAGCTGCTTCTATAGAAAGTAGGTTAAACATTTGTATTCTCTCCTATAGGGCAAAGAAAACGTATTTGAATTTTTTTTTACCTACTGTTATATCTGAACGGGTAATATAACAATGAATAATCACGCTGACATGGAGGTACTCAGTAGCGAGGCTTTGCTTGGTAGCAGGTAAAAACAATAACAACCCCAGGTGCGCAATCACCACGGGACAAACCTAACCCAATACATAACATCTCCTCTCCACTTAGCATAATGGTACCCCTAGTTGCAACGGCCCACATGGCAATACAACATCATAATAATATTTGTTTTCTCTTTTTCATTTGCCAGGTCAACAACATTCCAAAAAACTCTAACAGTCCACTCTCCCCCTCTTTCATTTTGGACACAGACAGTTTTTATATATACTTTTTTTTTTTTTTTTTTTTTATTATTATTATTATTATTATTATTATTATTATTATTATTATTATTATTATTATTATTATTATTATTATTATTATTATTATTATTTTTTTTTTTTTTTTTTTTTTTTTTTTTTTTACTCAGTCTTTCATTTAGGTAAGTCTATAGGTCCAAACGAATGGATGGCCGCCGTTCCCAAATTGGATATCGGCGGTCACCACTGTCCATTTGTGGCGTTGATGGCATGGACTTTGGTGCCGGGGTATCGGCATCATCATCACCCTCCTGGGTGGCTGGGGCCACTGTAGGCTCTTCCAGGGAAGGTAAGTCAATTGACACCGGCTGCATAGTTGGAGTGTCATTCAAAAACAGCTCTGTAATTCCAGCAGTGGATTGGGGTTCCCTAGGGGTCTCTACACTCCCCAATAACTGCTCTGTGTGCCGTTTCCACACCAGATCGCTGTCTGTCTGTACTGTATAGGACAGCGGTCCTGTCTGTCGGACTACAGTGGCGGGCACCCACTTCGGTCCACGATGGTAGTTCCGTGCCAGTACGTGGTCACCAGCACTGAAGGACCTGGTCTTGGCTCTCAATGCTCTTCTTCTTACTTGCTTATCCTGTTCATGCCACACAATTTATTTTTCCTCTGGTGGTCTGAGAAGATCCAGGTTGGTGCACAGCGGTCTCTTAAGGAGCAGTTCCGCTGGGGATGCCTTGGTGGTTGCGTGTGCAGTGTTCCTGTAGGTTAAGAGGAAACCGTGAAGGCGTTGGTGGAAACTACCTTGCCCCTGTGATGCCTTTAGGCTGTGTTTCAGAGTCTGCACAAATCTCTCAGCTAACCCATTAGTTGCTGGGTGGTAGGGTGCAGAAAAAGCATTCGACAGTGTAAGCTGGATATTCCTATATAAAGTATTAGAGAAATTTGGACTAGACAAAAATGCGATGAAAACAATTAGGGCATTATATCAAGAACCAATGGCAAGGATTAAAGTAAATGGCAACCTGACGGACCGGATCAAACTAGAGAGGGCTACAAGACAGGGCTCTTCGATATATTCATCGAACCACTGGCTCAACTAATTAGACAGACCGAGGACATTTTTGGTTTACATTAAAAACCTGATGCACTTAGTTGTTGTGCCTCTCTGGCTGCCAATTCCATTGACACACTGACGTCAATGGCCTTTTGTAGGGTGAGCCCATGTTCAGTTAACAGTCTCTTTTGTGCTGCCTCACTTTGCAGCCCACACACAAGGATCCCTGATGGTGTCATTTAATACATCATTAAATTCACAGTGTTCTGATCATTTCCTAAGTGCTGCTACAAACATTGTTACAGTTTCCCCCTCCTCTTGATTCCTCCTATGGAACCGAAACCGTTCCGCTATCAGGAGTGGTTTAGGAGAAAAGTGTCCCGTCAATGCAGTAACAATCTGTGCATATGTAATTTCCCCCGGTTTCACCAGTCCTACCAAACTCCGTAGAATGTTGAAAGTCCTTGCCCCAATCACACTCATAAACGTGGGCACAATCTTAATATCTTTAATGTCATTTGCGAGCACAAAGAAATCAAATCTCTCCGTATATGAACTCCACAGTTCCACGCTCTCATCAAAGGGGCCGATACTCCCCAATATTCCAGCGATTTTTCTTGTTACCACATGCACTTCTTGCTTGTCCGTACTCTTATCACTGTCTGTGACTAGATCCGACATTCACACACACATCAACGTTACCAGTCCGCCGCACACGCATAGCTCCGTTAGCCGCCCAGGCTCAGGGTACACGTATTAGCTCTGTTGCTAATGGCAACCAAAACGTCTTCCACTTCCCAAAGCCCAACTTCTTCTCTTTCGACCAAGGCTGCAGTGGAGTTCCGTCGTCCTCGTCGCCAATTTGTTATATCTGAACTGGTAATATAACAATGAATAATCACGCTGACATTTATGCACATGTATTGGGACTGCCCACCAGTTAAGATATTCTGGAAAGATGTGACCCAACAATTATCAAAACTCGTATCTTGGAATATACCTGTACACCCCTGTGTATTACTATTGAATGATGTTTTTGAGTTTGCAGTACATCCACAGCTAAAGAGATTGGTTTTATCGGGTATCACAGTAGCTAAAAAGCGTTAGGTTATGACCAAGTTCTGTTAACACTTGAGTGAACGCTCAGTGTCTCATGCATATATCTCGCTTCAGCATATATACACTGAATAATTTCACAAATGTACCTTTAATGCCCGCATTCATCTGGCCACACCCCCATCCGCTTACCTATATAAGCAGGGATGGTGCCACACACTCATCTCCTTCCCAACAAATTTCATCACAATGAAAAATCAAGGGCCTGCAGCAGCGTCTAGACGCTGAGCGTTCACTAAGTGTTAACAGAACTTGGTTATAGTCATAACCTAACGTTCTGTATCACACTTAGCTCACGCTCAGCGTCTCATGCATAATAGGAGCTGAGCGGGAGCTAGAAGCTCGACAAATGTACCCTGCTGAGGCCCCCCACAACCATCAGACCAGGGAGGGCCGAGCCCCCCCGACCCCCCCTAATGGAGGGCACCCCCCCTATTAGAGGTTTACCGGGAGGGCGACGGACCCGACCGTGCGAAGAGGCACTCAAGCAACTCAACGCACAGGGTGAGCAGACCGTGGCTTGACCCCACACACGCACAACCCGCATGCTACCCGGGAACGAGCGGAGGGAAACAACCTCGTTACTGCCCCCAGAATCACGGGGTCAAGGGCAAACCCAACCCCGTGGCAAGGCCGTAGCAGCGGAGCGCGAAGGAAGACCCAGACCCACCAAGGGACTGGACCCCCTGGAACGGGGGCCCGGAGAAGTCCATGATGCCAGCATCAAGACCCCACCAGGTGGGCACGTAGTGCCCCGCCCCCTACATCGCCAGCGTATTCGGACAAAGGCCCCTCAGCCGAGCGGGCCCCGTCCCCCCAATAGTACACCGCCTGGCACACTGACCCTGCAACAGGCAGTCAGCATGGCCGTAAGCACACAAAAAAAAGGTTAACCAACGGAAGCAGGCAGCGCACCGGGGAAAAACCAGGCAACAGGCTATTAACCCTAGCCTGGAGACTGCGGACGAGACAGGCGCCAGAGGGGACAGCTGAACACAGCCGCCCCGGCGGAACGAGCGTAAGCTGGCGGTGTTGCATGACCAAGCCTCCATTTAAAAAAAACCCACCCAGAGGGGTTGAGGCAGAGAAGGCTGACACGATTGGCAGACGTCATGAACGTGCAGGGGCACCCTCAAACGGTGAACCCGGGAGTTGACACTGCTCCAACACACCAGGGAATCAACCACCTTGGCGTTACCCAAGGCGGTGGTTGTTCCTATAACCCCTCAAGAAAAAACTCCAAAACACACCTGCGGGTATACACCGGCTATACCGCAGTACAAGTGTTTCAGTTTTCAAAAAAGGGTTAACCCAGGCCTACGGGTCGACGAAACATTACTTCGGACCGGGCCTGGCGATACGGGAAGCACAGGGTCACCAGAGGAGGTCAAAGACCACCCCAACAGGCCCCTCTTCGCCATGCGTGAGAGAGGAGCGAAAAAGAATGGAGAACCAGCCCCTAAGCACACCGTACTTGGTATTCCCAGGCGGTCTCCCAACCAAGTACTAACCAGGACCAACCTGTGTAGCGGCCGAGATCCGACGAGATCGAGCCTGTACAGGTTGGCATGGCCGTAAGCCATTACGACAGTGCTGAGTAAAAACGTACCCAACCAGGGTCTCCATAGCGCTTAACCCTGTGACACCCGGACCGACCTGGAATTTTTCCCCCTGAAAAAAGCCCAAGTCCCTCAGGGTACCAGAACAGCAGATCTGCATCCCCGGCGGACAACGGGTTCAACTGATCCGGACCAGCGTGACCAGAACCAGTCCCGTGCCCTAACCACGCCGACATGCCTACTCCAGGAGAAAGGGCAGATATGCGTGTCGATCTTAACATGAAAAGAAGGCGCCACCCAGACGTTCGGGTGAACCGCGCCTGGTGGCCCACCCCAAGGGCGTGAGACCCCTCTACATATGTTCAGATCCATTCCGTCATCATCCCCCAGACATGAACGAGAATCCGTCGATAACCAACCCAGGTCGTGGGATGTGGTCGTCGGAAGAGGAAAAACCCCCATCTCAGTTGCTTTATAAAAACGCTGTTTTAACCTCAAGCAACCAAGGCGTGCCAGTGAGTCGCCTGTTTACAGCGAGCTAGCACTATACGTGCGTCGGGACACACCCCCATCAATGAACAGGCTATTTAGACCTGTCATTGAATCCCCAAGGCGCCCAGGGGAACGACAAGAGGGGTGTGACACTTCCTAACTCCAACACTTTTTGAATAGAAAAGAAGGAAGCACCAATAGTATGTATCCCAGTCTACACAGCCGGGGGTAAAAATTGTTCACATTTTTACATCCCACCACCCTCCCATAGGAAGGAGACGGGGATCCCCAGAGAGACTTCCCACGCGAGCTGTACAGATTGAAAAGAATATATTGCACCTTGAGCCATGTAAAAAATTGGTTTTAGGGCTCTCCGGGGAAGAGGCACTGAACCCATACACACTCAATAATCGAATTGAATCGAATACATACACAATAGAATAGGACACCTTCTAGAGGGTCCACTCACTTCGACAATCTGAGGAGGAAGGCTCTGTACTCTGATGGAGGCTCCCTCACATGGAAGGAGGAGTCCGAACTCACAGAAGGCCCGAATAGGCGCTTGGTGAGGAGGAACAGATCCATCACATGGACCTGAACAGCACACGGAAGTCCTACCAACAGAGATGCGCACGGTGACGTACTCTATGGCGGGGGAATTTCTGCGGTGCACACGCCCAATATTCCAGGCCGTGGGACCAGGAAACTCCCCCCCCCCCCCCCCCCCCCACCCCGTAACGTGCCGAACCGCAACGTGACAGGAACCTTGAAGGACAGGGGGTGTACCCCTGACCGACAGAAACAAGGGGGAGAGGAGAGGTTACCAGTTCACCCCTTTACGACCCCACACCCATGATACGATGTAATGACAAAAAGAGAATATGACACAGTCATAGTCAGCTCTATGAAGCGTTTGACAGCTTCACACAGCGCATGAGCTAACCTGCTATCTGATTTTTACTAAGGAAAAAAGACAGAATAGAGAGGGCTCTCTAAGAGCCCCGGTCCAACATACACATGTGCTTCTGTGGCCAGTCCAACCCAGTTGTAGGTCACATGACACACACAACCCATCATCACCTACAAAAAATGGCAAAAACACTCTACAGAGGAACGCCGTTTTTTCATAATGAGAGAATCCATAATTCTCGATTAGTATCGGCCACAGGCCTTGCTAAGCACACACGACAGCGACCAAACAATCTTTTCTTTTAGGAAAATAAAGTTTCTCCAGCTGTTTTAGCACAACCTCAGCAATCAAGCTAAGGGTTACATCGCATCCCTACCACACAAAAGACACAATGTAGTGCAACAACATGTCTGATAGGAGGATGAAAAAGTCCCAGGGAACCGGGGGGAAAACACAATCCTCCTGCTTTACCCTTAATACGGCCAGTTAAAACAGGAAAACCTGTTAATATGTGAACACACTGTTCATTGTCATCACAGGCTGAGAAAAGAAAATTCTTTACTCATTTGTCACTAAGCATAGCTTCATAGGTTAGTTACCCCTTAGTTGTGAGTACACGGTACATAACAACACACATGATGTTTCTCACACAACAACCAGATCATTTTCACCTCTGTAACAACAACCCGATTTGCCCGGAGAAGCTATTTACCAGACAGTTCACACAAAACTCGCGTCGTATCCCAAATGTATTGCAGCAACACACGTTTTCTTACTGCACCTGGTATTCCCAGGTGGTCTCCCATCCAAGTACTAACCAGGGTCGAAACTGCTTAGCTTCCGAGATCGGACGAGATCGGGCGTGTTCAGGTTGGTATGGCGGTAATGGAACACAGCGTTATTTACAAAACATATAAAAGGTAAAGCCAGAAAGACGCGTATAAGGTCTGGCCAAACCTTGTCCTACCCGGAGCGTAGATCAGCGAAGTGCAGTCTCAAGACACCGTAGAAACACAGCCATCCTGTGTTGTTCGATCTGGGCAGCGTCGCCGCTCTACCCGTCGCAACGGTCCCTTTGTTGACGCAATCCTTGCCGTCCTGGCTCAGGGCAGGATCGATGAACATCCCCTGTCAAAGATGACGTCGTAGTCAAGAGTGTAAAACATGTTATAATCAAAGCACGTTCAACAGAGTAGCATTAAGCTAACGGCCGCTCCAACCGTCGGTCGCTACTGCCCCTGCTCGCGAGACGCCGAGCGAACGGCGCACGCGACCAGAGGGGAGCTCACGGCGGCGCGCGAGTAGCCGGAGCTACCTCGCGCTGGCCTTGTCCGATAGCAGCAAGCTAACGTTTCCTAGTGATCACAACAGGCTAGCGCCGCAGCTAACAGCTGACTGGCTAACAGTAGGCCCAACTTCTGTAGGCCACGCAGTGATCCCAGCAGGCTAACGCCGCAGCTAACAGCTGACTGGCTAACCGTAAGCTAAGCAGCTATCACCTGAACTTGTACACAATGATATAACACTCACCCAGACAGGCCGCCGTTCTGAAACCCTCCTCACTTTTTAAGAGAAAAGAGAAACAAGATGTCAACACAGCTTTACAACGGTGATTTTACCAACACCCGACGGAATCAGCACAATACCAAACTGGCCTGTGTAGCTGACTTGAACATAGATCTTCCGCTATCGAACATCTTATGCACATATCTCCTCGTGAAGGAATACTCTCATTTGGATATGAAAGATGGGGCTTAACACGGGACAGAGAGATACCCACTCGTCCAGAAAACACAGGGATCACCAGTGTTAATGGTCGCGGCCCACTAGTTAAAACTACAATGGTCTTCAGACCAAGGTCTTCTGTCGCCTAGGCGGCTGAACAAAGGACCCTAGCCTGGGGCCGGTTTTCATAAACATTGTCAATTAGCCCCCATAGCACTAACAGACAAGTGAAGCCTGCCAGCAACAGTACTCACCCAACCTGAAACCCACCGCTCCTCACAACAGCGGCGCGTCACACAGTTCAGCTGTGGCCTGAAAGGTTTCACCCCAACCAAAACATCAAGGAACTGCAGTTGAGAAGCATGCGGCGGCGTGCTCCCAATACGAAAACCGGTGGAGGGTTTTTAGAATGATCACCATCTTCCAGACACTCCAGTGACGAAGACAACATCGCCGTATTTTCTCGAAAATAGTGAGAAAGAAAATAAAGATATGATGTCAACGTATCTCCTTGTTCTTCCTCTCCTCGTAAACATTGCTTTTCCAGCCAATATTTTTCTCCACGTCAAGTGGGCATATGAGCAACACGTTGCTTGTGATGAAGGAGATGAGTGTGTGGCACCATCCCTGCTTATATAGGTAAGCGGATGGGGGTGTGGCCAGATGAATGCGGGCATTAAAGGTACATTTGTGAAATTATTCAGTGTATATATGCTGAAGCGAGATATATGCATGAGACGCTGAGCGTGAGCTAAGTGTGATACAGAACTGATCGCATCACGCTGGTTTCAACCGGAAAAAATGTGCCGGAAAGTTTGGTTTCTTACATATCTCGATGTGATTTATCAAGAAATATCTACAGCAAGAATTCTGGGTCTCAATGAATCCAAAATGACAATGTGGTTAGAAGTGGTGGAGAGAATAAAAGCTAGCTTATAATGGTAGTGTCTGGTTAGGAGCGAGGGATAATGGAGGTACTATCCAAAGAGGGGTCCGGGAGGGGGGGGTTCGAGCTGGAGCATATGTGTGTAGGTTTTTAGATAACAGGTATTAGGGGTATATCCTGTATAAGACATTGGTATAAATGGTAATTTCGTTGGATATACACTGTGTATTAATGCTTGTGTATCTTATCGTGTGTTGTCATGTTTGTTTATATGTGTGTTTAAAAAAAAAAAAAAAAAAAAAAAAAAAATCACGCTGACACGGAGGTACTCAGTAGCGAGGCTTTACTTGGTAGCAGGTAAAAACAATAACAACCCCAGGTGCGCAATCACCACGTACATATACAGGCCGAGTATGGCAATCGCCCTGGGACAAACCTAACCCAATACATAACACATTCTATAGAAGCATCTAAGAACGAAGTTCTATAGAAAGTAGGTATGGTTTTGTCAATAAATCTTCAATTAATGTGTGTTTATTGTATAGCAATAACGTTGGATGACATCGGTCATTGTATAAAAGCCATTACACCATGCGCAGTCGTGGGTTATGAGAATTAGACCACCCCTAGGCATGGTCTAATTGTCATAACCCACTCCTGCACGTGATGTAATGCTTTATTAAATTGACAAGATTTCATCTCGTCCTGAGGGGGGGAGGCTGGCCCTGAGAGGGAGGTTAGAAGGGTCAAAGTATGGGAGACAGCAACAATATGTATCGGTGTGGTGCTAGTCAGCTCCGGTATAGGGAGGTGTAGTCTGACGTCACTTTAGTTTCCTGCACGGTCCACCCGTATAGGGATTTATCATTGGGAAAATGTATTATCGGCTATTGTTATAATTATGCCTCATGAACATTGGCAAGCTTTCAATTTTTGCAAACAAAATTTTCCCTTCTATCACTAACATTATCGCTTAAGCATTTTTTATTGAAATAAGATTATACGTAATTATTTTACGATTAATTGCAAATTGTTTCATGTGGAGCTATAGATTGTGGATGAATACACACAGAACAGTACACCGTGCCAATGTTCATGCTTTATTTGTTTTAAACAAGACGATTTAGAAATGTGTCCATTGGAAATACATTGCAATTTCAAGCGAGGTGGACCGGCCGGAAACAACAATGACGTAACCACTACACCAGGGCCCCGTTCCATGTACCTGGATAACTGAGTTAGCCGGATAACTTTAGCTGGATAACTGGGTTAGCCGGACTTTCCGGTTTCATGTACGTGGATTTTCCAGATCACCATGCCAACAGATCCAAAAGTTTGAGCCTGCTCGAAAGCAGAGTTCAAGTTCAAGTTAGCCCGATCACGCAGAGCCACGCCCCCGCAAAGAAGTGACAGCTCGTTTCCTGAAACTATTCCCACAGTCTACGATCTGCATTATACCATTCTGAATTACGTTTTTGTGCTCCATTCTTCCAGAGGGGGCTTTTGAAATGTAAAATAGACCCAAAATGCTGATATTAAATTCACTTTGTCCTAAATAATGCACGTTATATATACCGTGGCGACGGTGGCGCTCGCTCGTGCGATGTACACAAAAATGTGGTTATTTTAATTGTAACTGGGATTAAGATGTCTGATGAGATGCGCTGTTTGACGGATTTGAGAAATTGAATGAGCCCTTGACGTCACATGAATGAATGAGGATAAAGAAATAAAACTTCATTCAAAATAAGGAATATTCTAAACACGGGTCTCTCGTTCATTAATGTATAAACAATGAATTTTTCCCATCTGGCACAGTGGCCCAGCGGTAGTGCTCAAGCCTGCCAGCCTTGTGACCTGGGTTCAAATCCCCGTGTTTCCAATATGATTTTTATGAATATAATATTAATGATTATACGCCAAAGTAGCCTGGTTTTAAGTTAAAATATTATAAATCTACATGCATTGAGGATGTCATTCTTTATATAGCTCTCAACGTGCACCAAATTGAATTATTCCTATATTGCAAAAAAAAGGAGACGACTAGGGTCTTGAACCCCGGTCATCCGTGTGAAAGTCAAAAGAACAACCCGTTAGACCACATTGGAGATACGTTAAAGATTGACTATACATCAATCAATGGGCAAGAGGGCCGTATCGTAATTCTGTATAACAGTTAACTAATTTTTTTAGCTAGCAAGATCTCATTTGATTATTCAATCCAGCAGGCAAGTTTAAAGAAATATAGTCTGATTGATTGAGGTAATGAGGGACTTAGAATTAGCCTATAGATAACGCATTTAACTTGTCGGCGAGGCGATTGAGCCGTATTGCAATCTGTCAATAAAGTCTTAAATCAATTAATCAATCAATGCCGTTGAGAATCAGGGTCTCTGCCATCGATACGTGCTGGCTTTTCACCTAAAACGGCCGCGCGCATTTAGCCTGACTCGCAAGTCTGGCTTGAGTTAACGAGACTGAATCCACCTTTGTGAAACAGGAAAATCCCGGCTTCGAACATCGGGTTAACTGAAGCTGGATAATGGACATCTTGATTGACTTAGTTGAACCACGTACATGAAACAGGGCCCAGAGGGTATTGTTGTCTAATTCTCATCAGGAGAAATTAAAAAACGCCACTGTCATGTTAAGAGTATGGTTTGTAAAAGGAATGTTGGTAACCAAAGAGACAGCATTATTTTTTTCCAGTGTAAGCGCAGTTATTATTTCTATGCCCCACGATCCTAATGTGAAAAACTGCAATTTTATATATCTGCAGTTTGTGCTAATTTGACCCTTGCTATTATTTAACTTTTATCTTTATGCCCCACTATCCGCTGGGTGCATACTATGACATGTTTTGTAACATGAAGGTTCTGATATGATGTTGATTAATAGATCTGCATTATTGAATCCCACTTTATACTTTGCTCTTGCTGCTTGTTTTACACTGATTGTATGTCTTATTTCTTACTGATGTAAAGCACTTTGAACTGCAATCCCCTGTATGAAAGGTGCTATACAAATAAATGTATTATTATTATTATTATTATTATTATTATTATTATTATTATTATTATTATTATTATTATTATTATTATTATTATTATTATTATTATTATTTTTATTATTATTATTATTATTATTATTATTATTATTATTATTATTATTATTATTATTATTATTATTATTATTATTATTATTATTATTATTATTATTATTATTATTATTATTATTATTATTATTATTATTATTATTATTATTATTATTATTATTATTATTATTATTATTATTATTATTATTATTATTATTATTATTATTATTATTATTATTATTATTATTATTATTATTATTATTATTATTATTATTATTATTATTATTATTATTATTATTATTATTATTATTATTATTATTATTATTATTATTATTATTATTATTATTATTATTATTATTATTATTATTATTATTATTCCATGTGACAGAAATATGCGTTCTGATGAAATAGGGCAATTGCGATAAAGCTATATAATGGAATGTGGGAAATAATAAGATAATTAGGATAAAATAAAAGCACTTCTCTGTGCATTTCTATCGCTGTCCGTCCTACTCTCACACACATTTTTACATCTGCTTAAAAATGCACACATTTCTGTCATTCAAAAGACGCTGCGTCTGTGTCATGTTGGTAATGCGAGCACCGGTAGTATCTCCTCAGAGATGCTGGCTACTCAAGTTCAAATTCAATGTCTTTATTTGTCAAATACACAACAATACAGGGAGCATTGTAGGTAATGACATTCTTGTGTTTCGAGCTCAGACTCAACAGTGCACAAGAATGGTAAATAGTAGTAGTAGTAGCATCAAATCAAATATAAAATGAGGTAAAATAGTAAATTATTTACAGAAAGTGTCTTGTGCATGATAAGGTGCAGGGTGTGTGTGTGTCCAATAACAATAAGTAGTAGTAGTACAATAAATAAAATAAAATATCAAAATAACACAAGATAAAATAAAATAGTCAATTTCTATTGTGTGTGTGTGTGTGTGCGTGCGTGCGTGCGTGCGTGCGTATGTGCGTGCGGCGTGCGTGCGTGCGTGTGTGCGTGTGTGTGTGTCCCACATCTCTGGTCTTGAGACCAGATTAGGTCAGAGGAGTTTGATAGTATTTACTGAGAATGGCCAGATAATGTTGATATTTAAACATAAAAAAATTATAATATATAATAAATGTATACATGATCATGCAACATACAAAAAATGGTTATAGGAATGGTTTGGGAGAGGGAGGTAGGGAGGGGTTTTAGTTTATGTGGTGTGAGTTTAGACATAGTTTAGTGTTACAGCTGAAATAACAATTTTGTTATTACAGAGAGAGTAAAGTACAGAGGGAAAAAAAGTACCGTTGGATACCGGTATGAATTCCCAGCAGGGAAAGTACTTGAGTAATTTTTTGGGGGATTTGAACTTTACTCAAGTATTATTAGGTTTGTATACTTGTACTTTTACTCAATTACATTTCAGAGAAAAAAACATTTACTCCTTACATTTAAAATGCAGACTTACAAAGTACAAAGTATAAACCTCGCAGGTCCAACAATTTCAATTAGTATGTTTGTTTCTCTGGTTAACTAACGTTAACGTTATTAATCCTGCGGCCGCTCTTTATTTAAAAACAGCCAATCAAATCCCCATCAATGGAAAGTTAACCCGCCCATACCCATGCTGATTGGTCCTTGTGCGAGACTAGAAAGCTGGGATCTTTGATTAAACACCTGCTATCAGAAGAATAGACAGTCAGAGTGACAAGCCACAGAAGATGGCCACAAACGATAGTACAAGTGATGAAGAGGACGAAACGGAACATTTCATTGCCCCGGAATAAAAAGAAAGTTTTAACTTAGTACTTAAGTACATTTAAAAGTAGAAACTTTTTTACTTTTACTCAAGTGTGTTCTTAGCCAGATACTCTGACTTTTACTTGAGTACGGTACCCATACTTTCACTTAAGTATAATTTCTGGGTACTTTTTACACCCCGGATTCCCAGGTACCGTTACCGGTATCGGTTCAAATGTGAACGGTACCCAACCCTACTTACAGTCTCTAGCCCATCGACCACACCTGTGCCTCACCTTCTGGTCATGTTTCAAACATTCATATTCTGGCTCAGGCCCTGTTCACAAGGCCCTTCTTCTGGCTCAGGCCCTGTTCACAAGGCCCTTCTTCTGGCTCAGGCCCTGTTCACAAGGCCCTTCTTCTGGCTCAGGCCCTGTTCACAAGGCCCTTCTTCTGGCTCAGGCCCTGTTCACAAGGCCCTTCCCACCCTGTCCATACAGCCTGAGCACAGAGAGTTCTTCCCCCAGGCAGGCTGGCTCCTGCAGGGCTTGAGAGAAGGCACAAACCACCAACTGCTCCATCCTCACTAGACTCAATCCCACGGCCAGGCTCACCTCACGAGCCCCGCCCCCTGGGCACGAGCCCCCCCCCCCCCCCCCCCCCCCCCCCCTGGGCACAAGCCCCGCCCCCCTGGGCACTAGCCTGGGCTCAATCGAAAGAGAACGGTACACCCTCAGAGAGGCAGCTGCCTGGGCACTGTCCAGCATGTGTTGGTCTGGACTACGGAGGGCGAGGGTCACCTCGCAGCAGGCTTCCTCGTCGGCTCCTCCTCCTCCTCCTCCACCACGTTAGCCTGGAGAGGGAGGCTTGGTTTGGGGTTGGCAGAGTTGGTTCGCCTGGGTGGCTGACGGGTCTTCCTCTGCGACCCACACGTCTTCCTTGGGGAGTGTCGGTGGTGGCCTCCCTTGGTGAGACGGTGTTGCTGGGCAGAATGGACTGGGCTGATGTGTGGTTGTGGAGCGGATAATGTCACACAATGGTTCCTGGCATGCAGCCTCTATCTTGGTTTTCATCTGTCTCTCTTGTTCAGTCTTTTCTTCTTTCCACACCGTCCTATAACCTCCATTGGGGTTGTTTCCCAAAGCCTCTCCTCCTCCTCCCCCTCTCCCTGTCCCCCACTCTGCCTACCTTGGTTCCCTGTCAAGACTCTCATTATTTCCTTTATTCATCTCTCTCTTCCTTGCTCACACTTGAGTCCGTTGGCAACCTCTCTTTCCGTCTTTTTCTTCCTGCTCTTCTCCTTTCTCCTCCTCTACTTGACTTTCTGTCTCACTTGCCTCCTCCTCCTCACACGTAGCGACGTCCACTGGGTTTTCTCCTTTTTCATTCAGCTCTCCTTCTCTGTTGCCCTCAGCCTCCGAGGCGATGGCTCGGCGCTCTCTCCCGCATCGACGCTGAACACACTCTCACAGGTGGGGTCAAAGGTAAACTCCCTCCCACACCTCTCCTCTCTCTCCCCCCGGAGGTGATGGGTCTCCAGCTGTACACACAGTTGGCTTATTATAGCCTCCAGGAGGGATTCGAACCCGGGCTGCCAGGAAGCGCCTGAGGATGGGCCCTGACCTGTAGCTCCTCTCGGGGGTCCCCCAGCCTCCCACAAACCTCCTGCTTCAGGAGCACCAGAGCCTCGCCAGAGAGCCTGGATCTCGGACCCCCGTCACCCCCAGAGCCAGCACAGCTTCCTGGCCTGGATCAGTAGAGAGGAGTAAGGCCAGGAGGAGCACTAGGCCAGCCCTGTCCCCAGGCTCCATGGCTTTGGTAGCAGCAGCTGGGTGAGCTGTCGGTTCATACTGTAGCCGAGACAGAAGCACGTATCTGGGTTTGCCGACTGAGACTTGAGAGTAATCCTTTGGGGAGTCGGAAGAGCAGGGACTCGGCCAGGCCATGGGAGGCAGGCGCAGGGCTAGTTCTACACACCGTGCGTGGGCTTTAATGAACACATAATTTACATCCGTTGTCTCCAAACATAAAAACAGGACACATAAAAACAGTAAAAAAGTATTACAAATACATAGCAGCAATACACAAAAATACTAGTGGCTAGAGATATGTCTCATGTGGTGACATGACTGGGTTGGTCTTCAGCCATTTTTTTAGTTGCCCTCTAAAAGAAGGGTGGGGCTTTCCCTTATGGAAATGGGGAGACTGCCTTTTATGGACAGGGCGTTTTGGCCAAACGTGGTCAGTCTACGTTGGACCATGCAATTCTGGAGGAAAGAGTTACTTAATCCCCCATTCCCCCTTTATTTTTAACTATTCTTTGGTTGCCATTTTCATAAATTATTCCAACTCAATTGAGAAGGACAGAGGCAAGAGTCCGGTTAGAACAGCCGGGAGTTACAGAGGTCAGTATACGGAGAGAGGTTCGGGCAGGACCGACTGTCGGAGAGAGAGAGAGAGAGAGAGAGAGAGAGAGAGAGAGAGAGAGAGAGAGAGAGAGGGTGATGACCAGTGATGCCAGTAACGCGTTACTAAGTAACGCGTTATTGTAATCTGATTACTTTTCCCCGAAAATAGTAATCTAACGCGTTAATCTTTAAAAGCCAGTAATCTGATTGCAGTTACTTGTCCAAGTGGCTGTGCATTACTATTTCGTTACTATCTCATCATAAATTCATAATGCAGGCGGAATGCAGTATTTTATTTCGTTTTCGACAGTCAAAAATACATTTTGAGCTGTTTTTCTTTTGGGAGTGACGTGGTGTGGCAGTGAAAGGGTTAAATACAAGAATGTGTCCCGCGGCGTGACTGGTCCCTCTGTCTGTGAGTGACTCTGCTTTTGTCCAATCACATTCCCCATCCACAGTCTGCGAATCAGAGGCAGAGTAGGGCGGGTCTTCACAGCACGTCATGTGACATATGCGCCAATCGTGTGACAGCAGGGCTCCGTCGTCGGAGAATTCCACCCCAAAACGCTTGGCAAAATTAAAAGTTAAACCGCAAGATGACTTTTGCGGTTTCTGTTCAGAATTCCACCCCAAAAACGCTCGTCTAAACGTAGCCTCAGTCACTACTTCACGGCGGAAGAAACAAAATACTGTCTACCGCTAAAAACAGCACATCCAATTGCATTGAAAGCATCTGGAATCACAACACTAGCCGACACTTCGACTAGGTACAGGAGGGTTGATGGTGGCAGAGCAAAAGCTCTTATTTGCCAGATTTACAGTTAATTTACATGTTAAAGAGAGACTGATTGTATGTTTATAGAGAGACATTTATAAAAACAATTTAATAGTTACAGTTGATATAATTGAATAGTTCAGCCTGCATTTGTTAGATGTGTGATACACTGGTTTTGTAAAACCACTGGCTGGCTGCTCTAATGCTGTGAGCATCATAGACTGTTGCTTTACCATACTTGATGGTACAGAAGCTGAAGCACTAGTTTAACAATTTACGTTATGTGCAGAGAAACAAGTTAAAAAGAATTTATGCACTTTCAATAAAGCGTTTAAAAAAAAACTGTTGGGGGAACGACGACGACTTCGTAACCTAGTTACTTTCAAAGTAACTAAGTTACTCTGATAATCAAGTAATCAGTAAAGTAACTTAGATTACTTTTTAAAGGAGTAATCAGTAATCAGTAATCAGATTACTTTTACAAGTAATCTGTGGCATCACTGGTGATGACACAAAGGGGCAAGTCAGTGGAAACCTGTCCCCCCCGGGGCGAGCTGCACAGAGCTGTTATCATGTCCTCTTCTCAACGCCTAGTTTAACCTGATCACGGACCTAAGAGAGCCACTTTGCCCCGCCTCTTGTTTAACAAACATCTCCGTAGGCGCGCGCTGCCATGTAACTGCCAGCCGTGCCGTGAAGAACACGCCTCTGACGTATTAACGGTGTAAGGACACGCCGGGGATGAGGCCTGAGAACACCTCTGTCGGACGGGCCGATGACTTTGCCAGGAGAGCAGAGAAAGTATGGTAATGCTCTCTTGCCTCCGGCTGCAGGCCTTGTAGAACACTTAGGTAAATAAGCTACTGTGTACTGCGCTCGTATTATATAACCTTATTATGGCTAAGCTCCTCAATGTTTTTCCCCTATTGTTTCGTCACGTGTCACGTGTCTCCCTCCATTTCC
>NC_140165.1:76293810-76308810 GCF_963971535.1 Notolepis coatsorum
GAAGGGCTGGCCTGCAGGTCACCAGCTAAACACCCTCATCTCTCTTTCCCCCTCTCTCTGATCAGCCTTGGCCAGCCACACACACACACACACGGACGGACACGCACACACAGACGGACACGCACACACACACACACACACACACACACACACACACACACACACACACACACACACACACACACACACACACACACACACACACACACACACACACACACACACACACACACACACACACACACACACACACACACACACACACACACACGAATGGCAGAATGTGAGTTCAACTCTGGCTGGATCTCCAGTCAGTGACTATAAGCCATATAAGTGGGCACTGGAGAGCTCACTCAATCATGGCTAATGAGGTCAAAAGGTCATCAAATATTTACTGGGAAAACACTCCACGGTATACAACAGTGTACAGAGAGAGAGAGAGAGAGAGAGAGAGAGAGAGGAGAGAGAGAGAGAGAGAGAGAGAGAGAGAGAGAGAGAGAGAGAGAGAGAGAGAGAGAGAGAGAGAGAGAGAGAGAGAGGGGAGGGGGGGGCTCTTTTAGCAGTGGCATCATAGAAATCATCATATGAATTCATTATTTCATTAAGAGTTTCCTTCTTGTCATGTAAATGCCTTTAAGTAATGTGTGTGTTTGTACGTGTGTGGAAGACAGCTGTGACAGCTGAAGAGGTAAAGCGCACATGAGAAGGTATCATTAAGAGCGCTGTGAGTGGGATGCATAATGGAGAGGCTTTGAAGCCCGGCAAGTGTTGATTTGAGGTCAAGGTATTTATTTTCATAAAGATATTTATTTTAAAGCCTCATCCAAAACGTGCCTCAGAAGGCCTCAGGGGGACTGGCGTCGATGCCAACGCTACCCCGTCCAGCGCGGGCGAAGGGGAGGAAGGCGTTCAAACATGCAGAACTCATATACCGTATGCGCTCGGGGGCGGGGGGGGAGGGGGGGGGGGGGGGGAGCCACCACACTTTCAAAATGCATAATGTAAAGTTATTGGTTATGCTGTGAAGCGGCGTGTGTGGAGGGAATATGCAGTGGCAGAATTTCAGATGATTATACAGCGAAGAGCTGGCCGAACGCAGTCGGTGGGACGGAGGGGAAATGAAAAGATGTGAAGTGACTCTGGAGTAGCGAGGGAGGGAGGGAGGGAGGGAGGGAGGGAGGGAGGGAGGGAGGGAGGGAGGGAGGATGCAAGGGAGCGATCTGAGGTTTGTTTTGACTTATTTACCTTCTTGGTTCCGCAGGGCTCGGTCCCGGAGCGCTGCCCCGCCGCGAGGAGGGGGCGACGGAGAGGAAAACCATCCCACCGTTCGATCGCGCGTCTCGCCTCTCTCTCCCTCTCATCTTGTCCTCACTTGTTTGCTCTCTTGTGCCTATAATATGTGATGGTTCCTGTAACTGAGGGGTACAATTCCCTGACTGTATTGAATAAGTATGGTATCATTAAACCACTACTGCGTTATGTACATTACTACTGGCCATACAGTACACATGTATATGTGATGAACACCCACACAATAACACGGCTTAACAAGGAAAATACTGTTTGTAATATTTATTAGAAGAGCACCAAGATTATCTTACATTTATTAAGAATTAGAGTTGCGCTTGTAAGGCGAAGAATGTGCATGAATAGGTCAAGAGCGTAAGTCCATGAGCATATTACGAAGGGGATAATTAATACCACCTGTAGCATAAGAATTATATAAGGTACACTCGTAGGTCAGCTGGAGATACTAGGGGGGGGGGGTTCCCTCCGGTTGTAAGCCAGCAGGGGAGAGGAATGTTCGGGAGCAAAAGTCTGGATCAACGAGGAATCAATAAGCTCCAGCTACGGGAGGCGGTACATATACTCCCCTTGATCGGCAGACAAAAAGCAGCAGCTATAATCCAAGTATGCGGGACAGCATGGATAAAGGCCAGCCAGCCTCTTCCTAGAGACGGGCTCGAGTGATGCTCCTCACGGGTAAATCCCACACAGCAGCGGGGTAGACGGTTCTCTGCTCCAGCGGCCACGGTACCAAAGCAATAATAATCCAGCCGGAAAAGGCTCTGCATTCACCGGTGTAGATTCTCCTGTGCACGGTACTTCACATTTAACTAGGTCGAACTTGACGTTATTTCACTAAGCTCTGACATTTTTACTATACTATTCGCACGCGGTTCTAAGTGCTCTATTTAGACGCAAGGTTGCTCACTTCACTTGGTCGTTGACTCGTGATGAAGGCTTCAACTTGTTGGGTTAACTCGTTTGAGGGTAACTTGACTTTAGGCTAAGTGCTGCTGTATCCACCTGCAACGTATTTATACGTAAGGTGAATAATCTAGTGCCAACCTCAGTTCTGTCTCGTATCACTGCGCAAATCTGGGCATGTTGAGACATGTCTTAGCGGTGGCTTTGAACTAGACATTGGGGGTATGGCCGTGGCGCCTAGGGGATCGCTGTCCAATAGGAGAACGAATATTATGGTCTGGCTTGTACCTAGGTAAAGGGATATTCCGTGTATATGTACAAAGAATATACAAGGGATATCAGACGATATACAAATATTATACATGGGATCTCAAGCAATAAATATATATATTCGGTTTAATCTGACCCTTTGTAACAGCCGCCTCCTAATTAGTCCGCACCTAATTAGATAAGCAGAGACAGATTAACCGCACTGTCCATTACTCAATGTCCGTTGTGAGGAGTAGGGCAATTCACAAAGTCAGGGGGTCATGGTCGTCATTAAGAGAGTTGGGGAGCCTTGGCAACTCGATCAGCCTCGCCACGGGTCGGGTGTATGTCCGCCCCTGGACGAGCACTTCTGCCGC
Source organism: Notolepis coatsorum (assembly GCF_963971535.1). Classification (NCBI taxonomy): domain Eukaryota; kingdom Metazoa; phylum Chordata; class Actinopteri; order Aulopiformes; family Paralepididae; genus Notolepis; species Notolepis coatsorum. Next base: position 76,296,648 of record NC_140165.1, read on the forward strand.
TCTGACCTTTCCGTCGGCACCAGTGATCACTTTGCTTACGCGGCCGGCCGGCCACGCAGCTCGGGGTAGTGACTGGTCTATGATCATGATGACTGTTTCCACTTTTAAGTTGTCCCCGTCCTTGACCTGCTTCTGACGGGCTGGAAGGGATGGTAGGGGGGTTAGGAGGAAGCGGGCCTGAGACTGCTTTGATCTGTGCTTGGCTGTGCCTCCACCTCCTCCGTCTGTTTCTCTTGTTTGGTCTGTACCCCGTCTGAGGAGGGGCCGGTTCCGGCCGCACCATCAAGGAGTCGCTTGGGGTGCTGGGTTCGAGGTCAGCTACGTCTGGAGCGCAGCTGAGGGGGGTGGTTCCGAACTCCCTCTTGTGCCCACGGTTCTCTCACAGGCCTCTCGCCTAATGTCAATAGCCTCTCAACGGGCTGTACGAGAGAGTGGCCGGTGTCGCTCACCTTTGTGTGTAGGCAGCGTGTAGACGTGGGTTGACTGTCAAGTCCGTAGAGGGGGCCCTGGAGCGTCCACCCCAGTCGGGTCTGAACCGCGACTGGGCATCCTTTGGGTCCGATGTGGGCCGCCTCAATTGGGAGAATGAGGTCCGCGTGGTCGGAGCCGATGAGCAGGGTCGGTGTGGCGCCGTCGATAAGCGGTATAGGTAGTTGACGTAGGTGCACATACTTCGCCATCAGCTGTGGGATGGGGTAGGTGTACTGAGACAGGCCTATGTCGTGGCTAGTGAAGACGTTGGTAATACTATACTGCTTCTCGGGCTGGTCCACCGCTGCTATCTTGAAGGAGACATTTTTACCCTTTATGGTCTTCTGGTCTCTTTTGATGGTACGTATGGTCATTGTTCCTTTGGCACCCCGCAGACCCAGCTGGGCTGCGGCGGAAGCGAGGAGGAGAGTCTTTTCAGACCCATCGTCTAGGACGGCGTAAGTGTCCAGGACCTTGTCCTCGTAGCTCAGGAGCACTCTGACCACTTTGATGAGCACTCGGGGGGTCCCGCTATGCTGGTCTATATGGAGCACTCCTGTTGGTGGGTTGCCTTGGATCTTCTGGGGTGGTGCCGACTCGCGGTCGTCCGAGTAGCACCGTGACTCCCAGTGTCTGCTGTAGCAGTCGGGACACCAGGGGGCGGTCTGGTGGATCTTTGGTACTGGTGCCACCGCCTCGGCCTGGTACATTACCGTGACCGGCCCACTTTGTTGTCCTGGCGGACGCCTGTTGATGTCATGCAGGACCTCCAAGTGGGCACCGCCGCACCTGCTGCACTTCTTCTTCAAGCGGAACTCAGCTGCCATATGGCTGCGCGCGCAGCGGAAGCAGCGGCGGTGGTCTTTGATCCACTGACTCACCTCGTCCGTGGTCAGCTTCTTGAACTTGTCACATTGATACAGCCGATGTTCCCCTTCACAGTACTGGCATTCAATCTTCCACTCCTCTTTCGTCGAGGGGGTGTTGTGGTTCTTGTGCTGCGGTACTGATTCGGCTTGGTGCATAACGGTCACCGACCGGCGGTTATCATTTGATCCCCGAGGTCCATCTCTTGGGCTTGGTCCACTCCACACGAACATGTCCAGTCGTAGGCTGCTGACCTCCGTGGCGAGGAAATCAGATAAGTCTAGGAGGGATGCCTCTGGGCCGTTGGGGTCGCGGTGGTCTCTCTGCCGCCGAAAACGCTCTTGTCGGGCGGGAGGGAGCTTCTCTAATATCCTTTCTACATTAGAGTTAGCGTACAGTTCGTATATCCCCTTTTCCTTTTGGGACCCCATCATCCCTACCAGGGACTGTACCTTGATAGAGAGGTCATCCAATGCTCTGTTGTCTCTGGCTGGGGGGAGGCGGTCGATATCTCTTATTTCCTGTATCACGTAGTCCCATATGCGTCCATAACGCTGGTCGAGGGCTACTAGAGCCGCGGTGTATGGGGTACTTGAGTTGGAATATGCCAGCGCTATATTATGCGCTCTGGGCACCTTCAGGTGCTTGAGGAGGATAGCATATTTGTACGTCTCATCGGGGACGTCGGACATCATAGTCTCTAAGCACATCCGTAGCTCCGTGTACTGTGCTCTGTCCTCGCGTGTACAATCCGGGAACGTCGGTGTGCCAAGGTACGATGCCATGGATGGCTGGCACATCGGTGAGCGTTGGGGGAGAGGCCTCCTGGGCGAGTCTCCCCGTACGTGTCGTTGTGGGCTGGTACTTGGTGGGTACCAGGGGCCGGGTACCCAGGTGCTGTTCCTCGGTGCTGACGGTGCGTCAAACTCACCCGTGAGTTGAGTCGGGGTTTGTAGCGCAGTGCCTCGGGGCTGACGTCTGGGCTGTACTGGGCCTCCTGGTCCAGAGTACGTTGCTGCTGGTCGGGGCTGTACTGGGCCTCCTGGTCCAGAGTACGTTGCTGCTGGTCGGCTTGACATTCCTCCTCTTCCTCTTCCTCTTCCTCTGCTAGGTCCTGGAGTCTTCTCTTCGGTCTCTCGGCGACGTAGGCCGGTTCTTCCCGGTTGCTGGGTCTCGTATGGACCGGTCGGGGAGGGGGTTCGGAGACGTGGACAGGATCCTCCTGTTGGCGGGGTCCCGGGTCGCTTGGTCGGGTAGGGGAATGTGCCCTAGACCCTTGTCGTGATGATCTCCGGGAGCTCCGTGCGGAGAGAGGGGGGTGTCGCCATGGCGATCAATTGTTCTACCATCTGCGCCTGCAGCCGGTCGCGCTCTGCCTCGCGCTGGGCATGGGCGGCGTCGCGCACTGCTTCGCGCTGGGCATTGGCGGCGTCGCGCTGTGCATTGGTGCTGGCATGGGCGGCGTGGAGCTGTGCATTGGCGGCGTCGCGCTGTGCATTGGCGGCGGCGTGCTGTGCATTGGCGGCGGCGTGCTACGCATCGGCGCGGCTTATTTCAATGTTCTCTTCCGTCTGAAGGCGTCTGGTCTCCAGTCTTATGCGGTCGTCTTCACTCCTTTGTTGCGCCTGGAAGCGCTCTCGCTCGATTGCAGCGTGTTCGCGCTCGCTCGTCTGTTGAGCCTGGAGGCGTTCTTTTTCCATGGTAGAATGTTCGCGCTCACTTAGTTGTTGCGCTTGAAGTCGATCGCGTTCTGTGGAGGCTGCCAGGGTGGCGATGAATGCCTGCGCCAGCATCTTGTCCGCTTCGCTGGGGGAAGACACTGACGGAGGTGATCGGCTTCTGGCAGTGCTCGTTGGAGATCTGTTCTCTGGGCGCGCCTCGAGGTCCGTCTCCTGGGCGCGCTTCTCTTCTGGTAGTGGGTCGGGTTCTGTCCCTGGAGCGCTTTCTTTATCCTGGAGCTCTCCGGGGACCGTCCCGTTGACGTTGTCGGGGGGTATAGTCATGTCATGTCCCTCCTGGTCCCCCCCGTGGGCTTGGTCAGTTTCGTTAGAACCCACTGGGGTCTCTACTGGCAGGGTCGCCTGGTCGGTAGGTTTTGACATGCTTTGACTATCCGCTTTATTTATTTTATCCGCAGTTAACGTCTGTATAAAGCTAGGTAGTAGACTGGCAGCGTAGTCCTCTAGGTAAGGAGGTGGCTGCCGTCTGCGCTACGGGCGATCTAGCTTAGGAGAACCGTTTGTGGAGTGTTCACCGCTGGCCATGTCAATATTAATATTATATTAAATATTACACTGATACTCTCCGGCTCGAAGGACCAATTGTAACTGAGGGGTACAATTCCCTGACTGTATTGAATAAGTATGGTATCATTAAACCACTACTGCGTTATGTACATTACTACTGGCCATACAGTACACATGTATATGTGATGAACACCCACACAATAACACAGCTTAACAAGGAAAATACTGTTTGTAATATTTATTAGAAGAGCACCAAGATTATCTTACATTTATTAAGAATTAGAGTTGCGCTTGTAAGGCGAAGAATGTGCATGAATAGGTCAAGAGCGTAAGTCCATGAGCATATTACGAAGGGGATAATTAATACCACCTGTAGCATAAGAATTATATAAGGTACACTCGTAGGTCAGCTGGAGATACTAGGGGGGGGGGGGGGGGGGTTCCCTCCGGTTGTAAGCCAGCAGGGGAGAGGAATGTTCAGGAGCAAAAGTCTGGATCAACGAGGAATCAATAAGCTCCAGCTACGGGAGGCGGTACATATACTCCCCTTGATCGGCAGACAAAAAGCAGCAGCTATAATCCAAGTATGCGGGACAGCATGGATAAAGGCCAGCCAGCCTATTCCTAGAGACGGGCTCGAGTGATGCTCCTCACGGGTAAATCCCACACAGCAGCGGGGTAGACGGTTCTCTGCTCCAGCGGCCACGGTACCAAAGCAATAATAATCCAGCCGGAAAAGGCTCTGCATTCACCGGTGTAGATTCTCCTGTGCACGGTACTTCACATTTAACTAGGTCGAACTTGACGTTATTTCACTAAGCTCTGACACTTTTACTATACTATTCGCACGCGGTTCTAAGTGCTCTATTTAGACGCAAGGTTGCTCACTTCACTTGGTCGTTGACTCGTGATGAAGGCTTCAACTTGTTGGGTTAACTCGTTTGAGGGTAACTTGACTTTAGGCTAAGTGCTGCTGTATCCACCTGCAACGTATTTATACGTAAGGTGAATAATCTAGTGCCAACCTCAGTTCTGTCTCGTATCACTGCGCAAATCTGGGCATGTTGAGAGATGTCTTAGCGGTGGCTTTGAACTAGACATTGGGGGTATGGCCGTGGCGCCTAGGGGATCGCTGTCCAATAGGAGAACGAATATTATGGTCTGGCTTGTACCTTGGTAAAGGGATATTCCGTGTATATGTACAAAGAATATACAAGGGATATCAGACGATATACAAATATTATACATGGGATCTCAAGCAATAAATATATATATTCGGTTTAATCTGACCCTTTGTAACAGTTCCCCTCGATCCCTTTAAGCCCCGCCACCTCTTGCTGGCCCCTCGGGGGGGGGGGGGGGGGTGGAGACGGAATACTTCCCAAGCCGTCTTCCCATTTAAACCCCGCCGTCAACCGCGGCCACGCCCAGCAAGCTACTCTGTCTGCTCAATCATCAGACTAATTCAAACGGTGATGCGGAGAGAGTGCCACGTGGACAGAGAGCTGTTGCCACGTGGACAGAGAGCTGTTGCCAGGCGGCAGGAGCACTGTTGCCACGTTACCCCGGGCCAGGTCTCGGGCCTGCACCGCTACAGGGCCCAGCGAGCCTCCAAACCGACGGGCGCCCGTGGCATTCGCTCGCCGACAAAAACAGCTCTGCAATGCCGTTCCTCTGGCAACCGAGTAGCCGCAGTCCACGCGGTGATGTTCCATCTAAGATTCATGCGGTGTTACAGACAGGTAGGGCAGCCAACGAGCACCTCGCAGAGGTTTGCACCCCCCCCCCCCCCCCACCCTCACCCCCTCCCAACCAGGTGGTGCCACACCTCAGGGTCTGCTGTCACCCCTGTCCTCCTAGCACGTCGCCGCAGGGACCCTTCCATTTTAAAACACTTGATTGTTTTAAAAAATTTACAGAGAGAGCCCTTTCTCCCTTCTAGCAGAGTGTGCTTTGTGAGGCAGAGAGGCAGGCGAGGTTCTATTTATACACGAGATCAGCCACGGCGGGGAGGAGCAGTCACCTGCTGATGTTGCATGTGACTGTAATGGCTGGTGACATTACGGCCATGGTGCCCCCCGCGTGCCTCTGTGTGTTAGTGCAGCGGGAACCATGCGCTTAGGGTCGGGTCCACCAGGAACGCCCCGGGAGGAGTAGAGGGTAGAGGCTGAAGGAGGATCAGGAGGAGGGAGAGAGAGGGAGCGAGAGGGAGAGAGAGGGAGAGAGGGAGAGAGATGGAGAGAGAGGAAGAGAGGAAGAGAGAGGGAAAGAGATGGAGCGAGAGGGAGAGAGATGAAGAGAGAGGAAGAGAGATGAAGAGAGATGAAGAGATAGGAAGAGAGGTGAAGAGAGATGAAGAGATAGGAAGAGAGATGAAGAGAAAGGGAGAGATAGGGAGCGAGAGGGAGAGAGATGAAGAGAGAGGAAGAGAGAGGAAGAGAGATGAAGAGAGATGAAGAGAGATGAAGAGATAGGAAGAGAGATGAAGAGAGTTGAAGAGAGAGGAAGAGGAAGAGAGATGAAGAGAGATGAAGAGAGAGGAAGAGGAAGAGAGATAAAGAGAGAGGAAGATGAAGAGAGATGAAGAGAGAGGAAGAGAGATGAAGAGAGATGAAGAGAGATGAAGAGAGAGGAAGAGAGATGAAGAGAGATGAAGAAAGATAAAGAGAGAGGAAGAGAGATGAAGAGAGAGGAAGAGAGAGGAAGAGAGAGGAAGAGAGAGGGAGAGAAAGGGAGAGAGAGGAAGAGAGATGAAGAGAGAGGGAGAGAGAGGAAGAGAGAGGGAGAAAGAGGAAGAGAGATGAAGAGAGAGGAAGAGAGATGAAGAGAGAGGAAGAGAGAGGAAGAGAGAGGGAGAGAGATGAAGAGAGAGGAAGAGAGAGGGAGAAAGAGGGAGAGAGAGGAAGATAGATGAAGAGAGAGGAAGAGAGAGGAAGAGAGAGGAAGAGAGAGGGAGAGAGAGGCAGAGAGAGGAAGAGAGAGGGAGAGAGAGGGAGAGAGATGAAGAGAGAGGAAGAGAGAGAGAGAGAGAGAGAGAGAGATATTAAGAGAGAGGAAGAGAGAGGCAGAGAGAGGAAGCATGCTGCTGCTTCTTCTCCGCAGACACATCTGTCTCGAGGAGATGTGAGGAATTCACCGGCTTTAAGTCTATTTCTGTTTGCCGGATAGATAAGGAGCGGGAAACCTTGAAAGTGATGGTCGACGGAGACAGAGCGTCAGAGAGAGCAATGTGTACAAGGGGGAGAGCCGGAGCGGTGGGCAGAGAGCGAGAGGGATGATGCGGGCGGAGGAGGAGGAGGAGGAAGACAGAGTCGGGGATGGAGGGAGTGAGACAGAAGAGGATGAAATAGAGGCACGAGGGGGCAGATGAGGGATGGGGGGGGGGGGCGAGTGGCAGAGCAGCGGAGGAAGACAGTGATGAAGCGGGACGGAAGGAGGGAGGAAGAGGGGTAGAATAATGGATGAGGACAATAGAAGTGCATTAGTGCGAGAGGTAACGTGTGTGTGTGTGTGTGTGTGTGTGTGTGTGTGTGTGTGTGTGTGTGTGTGTGTGTGTGTGTGTGTGTGTGTGTGTGTGTGTGTGTGCGCACGTTGAGGAGGACACCAGGAGTGGATGCCACAGACTTATACACAGTAGGGATGTGCATCTCCTCACTGAGGCCGATGCGATGCGCATCTCGATACGGTGCCAATGATACGATACATTAACGATACATTTGAAGCACCGGGCGATGCGATGCGATACGATTCACCCCCTGTTGAGATACGATACGATTCGATACGATTTGATTCAACATAATGCGATTCGGGGCGATACGATGCGATTCAACACGATGCAAAAAAAAAAAAGAGAGAGAGACACAGAGAGAGAGAGAGAGAGAGAGAGAGAGAGAGAGACACAGAGAGAGAGAGAGACACAGAGAGAGAGAGAGACAGAGAGAGAGAGAGAGACACAGAGAGAGAGACACAGAGAGAGAGAGAGAGAGAGACACAGAGAGAGAGAGAGACACAGAGAGAGAGAGGCATCTGAGTCACACTACCTACCCTTTAGAGGAAAAGGACACAAGCGCTGGCGCTCCTCTGAGGTCAACTGGTTGATGGAAAGTGCTACAGGTGGCCTTCCATTTTCGCCTCCCCGTCTGAGTTGCCGTCGACAGTTGATGATGTCACACACACTAGACTAGGTCACTAGGATGCGTCTATACTTTCCGTCAACAACACACAGAGCCAGGCTGGATGGATGCATGAAGCGATATAATTAAGAAACGAATAACCAATAAATGTGAAGTTATCTTTGAACCCCTGTTGTCAAGCGTCTTCAATATACCCCCCCCCCCCCCCCCCCTCCTCACTAATGGTACTGGTGTTGCAGAGTCACGTTAGTTAGTTAGTTAGTTAGTTAGTTAGACACTAGTTTAGCGTTAGCTGAACGGCTAACTAGTGTTAGCCAGAGGCTACTAGCGTTAGCATGTTGATACATTCTATTCATGTCTCCTCGACTTCCACTGTTTGTTGATAACTGTGACGCGGCTCTCGCCTTATGTAGTAGCGAAGCAATAGTATCTGCTGTGTGTGTGTGTGCAGTCACAGTGCACTGCTGACAGAAGTGGATGAGAGGAAATTATATGAATGCATCGGTTTTTGACCGATGCAAAGACGCTACAACAAGATGCATCGCAAGTTCAGCCTGAAATTTTGCCGATGCGCACTTATTCCACCGGTGCACTCGCATCGTGAACGTGTATGCCGGCGCACCGATGCAAATCGATGAATCGTCACATCACTAATACACAGTGCCTAGTTATTCCCCGTTAAGACTTAAGCCGACGTGAGCCGACGTGATCCTGGATCTACTGGTCGGCCACCAGCCCGCGTCGACAACGTTCCTGAGTAGAAAAGCGGACGCTTTTACATTGACACTCTATTGTGTCGAGCCCATTCAAACGTGGTCTTTGAGAAACGTAAGCCCTATTATTATACGGAGACATTTAACATAAATAAGCTCAAGTCAAGCCGCGGTGCCGCTGCTGTGCGTTTTTGCTTTTAGACGAGGCCCCCGGACTCATTAAAGCTGGTGAGTTGTCTCGAATTAAAGACACTCACTCTAGAGAGAGGTTGATGAACAGGGGCTCGAACAATGCAGGGAAACAAGATCAACACTCCTCTGCCTGGCCCTTTAAAAAAAATATGTTTACAACACACACACACACACACACACACACACTCACACACACACACACACACACACACACACACACACACACACACACACACACACACACACACACACACACACACACTCACGCATGCACGCACGCCCATCAGAAGGGGGGCTATGTGAGACTGTTCATTGACTACAGCTCAGCGTTCAACACCATAGTCCCCACCAGACTGGTGGACAAGCTGATCGAGCTGGGTCTGAGCTCCGGTCTGAGCGCCTGGATACTGGACTTTCTGAGTGAAAGGCCCCAGGCGGTCAGGGTGGGGGGTCAGACCTCCAACACCATCACCCTGAGCATCGGGTCCCCCCAGGGCTGTGTTCTGAGCCCCCTGCTGTACTCACTATACACACACGACTGTGTGGCCAAGTTCAGCTCCAACTCCATAGTGACGTTTGCGGACGACACAGTGGTGGTGGGGCTGATCTCGGACAACGACGAGAAGGAGGTTGAGGTACTGGAACGCTGGTGCCAGGACAACAGCCTGCTCCTGAACATTGGTAAAACCAAGGAGCTGATTGTGGATTTTAGGAGGAGACAGCAGGAGACACACACACCACTGAGGATAAACGGGGCTACCGTGGACAGGGTGAGCAGCTTCAAGTACCTGGGGGTCCACATCTCAGAGGATCTGACATGGACAACACACATAGACTCAGTCGTAAAGAAGGCGAAGCAGCGCCTCTACCACCTGAGACAGTTAAGGAAGTTCAGAGTATCTGGGAAGATACTCCAGTCCTTCTACTCCGGAGCTGTAGAGAGCATCTTGACTGGAAACATCACTGCCTGGTATGGAAACAGCACGGCACAGGACAAGAAGGCCCTACAGAGAGTGGTGCACTCAGCCGAGCGTACCACGGGTATTGCACTACCACCCCTGCAGGGGCCCCGTTCCATGTACCGGGATAACCGAGTTAGCCGGATAACTTTATCAGGCTAACTGTGTTAGCCTGACTTTCCGATTTCATGTACCTGGATTTCCCAAATCACCATGACAACATATCCAAAAGTTTGAGCCTGCTCGAAAGCAGAGTTCAAGTTCAAGTTAGCCTGAACTATCGCCACGCCCCCGCAAAGAAGTGACAGCCCGTTTCCTGAAACTATTCCCACAGTCTACGATCTGCATTATACCATTCTGAATTACGTTTTTGTGCTCCATTCTTCCAGAGGGGGCTTTTGAAATGTAAAATAGACCCAAAATGCTGATATTAAATTCACTTTGTCCTAAATAATGCACGTTATATATACCGTGGCGACGGTGGCGCTCGCTCGTGCGATGTACACATGATGTGGTTATTTTAATTGTAACTGGGATTAAGATGTCTGATGAGATGCGCTGTTTGACGGATTTGAGAAATTGAATGAGCCGTTGACGTCACATTAATGAATGAGTATAAAGAGATAAACTTCATTCAAAACAACGGATATTCTAAACACGGGTCTCTCGTTCATTAATGTATAAACAATGAATTTATCCCATCTGGCCCAGTGGCCCAGCGGTAGTGCTCATCCCTGCCAGTTCAGCGACCGGGGTTCAAATCCCCGTGTTTCCAATATGATTTTTTTGAATATAATATTAATGATTATACGCCAAAGTAGCCTGGTTTTAAGTTAAAATATTATAAATCTACATGCATTGAGGATGTCATTCTTTATATAGCTCTCAACGTGCACCAAATTGAATTATTCCTATATTGCAAAAAGAAGGAAAAGACTAGGGCCTTGAACCCCGGTCGTCCGTGTGAAAGTCAAAAGAAGAACCCGTTACACCACAGAGAAGATAAGTAAAAGATTGACTATACATCAATCAATGGGTAAGAGAGCCGTATCGTAATTCTGTATAACAGTTAACTAATAATATTCGCTAGCAAGATCTCATTTGATTATTCAATCCAGCAGGCAAGTTTAAAGAAATATAATCTGATTGATTGAGGTAATGAGGGACTTAGAATTAGCCTATAGATAACGCATTTAACTTGTCGGCGAGGCGATTGAGCCTATTGCAATCTGTCAATAAAGTCTTAAATCAATTAATCAATCAATGCCGTTGAGAATCAGGGTCTCTGCCATCGATACGTGCTGGCTTTCCACCTAAAACGGGAGCGCGCATCTAGCCTGACTTGAGCCTGACTCTCAAGTCTGGCTTGAGTTAACGAGACTGAATCCTCCTTTGTGAAACAGGAAAATCCCGGCTTTGAACATCGGGTTAACTGAAGCTGGATAATGGACATGTTGATCGACTTAGTTGAACCACGTACATGGAACGGGGCCCAGGTCCTATACAACAAGAGGTGCAAATCCAGAGCCTGCAGGATAATGAAAGACCCTCACCACCCCAACAACAGCCTGTTCATGCTGCTGCGGTCAGGCAAACGCCTGCGAACACCAGCAACTAGGACAGAGAGACTTCGGCTCAGCTTCTTCCCCAAGGCCATCAGAGCCTTGAACACTGAACTCTCCACACACAAGCACACATGAGCACACACACAACACACACACTGTACACGGTCCCACACTAGCAGCCACTTTAACATGAGCACACACACACTCATGCTGCACCCGCTCACACTTATGGTCACTTTACAAAAGGAAAGGTCACTTTAAGAATAGTATAGTATAACTTGAGATTGTATAATATAGCATTGTATAACAGTGTACATAAAGACCCAGTGCCTCATACGTAGCTAACAGTGTATTGCACTACCACAGGACCTAGCATGTCCTACCATGCTCTGTAAATAACTCATGTACATATACCGATATGCCCTACTTTGATTACTTGTTTTATTGCACAATGTCGTTCTATTGGATTCTTATTATATATTACTATTGTATTATGCACATCGTTGCGGGCAAGACCCCCCGCATTTCATTGAACACTTGTATGCCGTGACAAATAAAACTCTTGACTTGACTTGACTTGACTTGACTTGACTTGACTTGACGCACACACACACACACACACACACACACACACACACACACACACACACACACACACACACACACCTACTACAAGGCATACATACATGTAAATACTGCAGAGACATTACTGTAGGTGACAGAAATGGCACTTAAGCACTTTTATCTCTCTCTCTCTCTCACACTCACTCACACACACACACACACACACACACACACACACACACACACACACACATACACACATACACACACGCTGGTAGGGATGTGGTGGCAGTAATGAAGACACAACCACCAAGGAACCTAACGAACAGAGACACATAGCAATCATGTGTGCTGCATCCCTGTCAGACAAACCACCATTTACATTTACATTTACATTTAGTCATTTAGCTGACGCTTTTATCCAAAGCGACTTACAAGTTCTGTACGACAAGT
>NC_140165.1:76313810-76329277 GCF_963971535.1 Notolepis coatsorum
GGTTTACTTTAAACCATATATCTAAGCTACTCTGCGTTGTGTTCTGTATGACCCTAAAACCTATCACTAAATAAGACCCACGGTCTGTAGGACGGCAGAGGAGCAGAAATAAGAAGGAGGTTACTATTTCCCAGAGTTGATTTATTTCAAAGTCAAGAAGTACAAGAAATTCTCTGAGTCTAAATGAATGTACTGTGCAATAATATTAATGTACCAAAAGCACTATGCCGCTTGCCATTAATATTAGTCTAATCAAAAGTAGTATCTTCAATGGAGCTTTGGTAGTGGAGCGTCGTTGATTTCTTTGTTGCCTGGCGACAACAAAGAGATTGTTTTCTCGTTTCAAAGAGCTTCTTCTTCGTCTGTTCCCGTTCGCCGTCCTCTTCCGCTGGGGGTGGTGTGTGTGTTCTGTTCCTCGTGTGTTTCCCACAGCCCCCTTTTATCAATGAGCTGAAACCTCTCAACGTGAGGTCATCAGTGACCTCACACATTTGGTCTCATCCAATCACCAGCCTTCATAGTTCAAATCTCAAAGGAGGTTGGACTTAGTCCAACGGCTTAATTTTTCATTGTTTCAAATCAAATTAATATATTCTGCTTAATTCCCTAAACACATACATTCTATTTTTGTCTCAAAAGCATTTGGTTCTAGATGAGAATCACTGTTTGTCTCATCAGACCTAGTTTTATAGCATTGTAATCATTCCTTTTAGCTTAAGTTAATATCTACTAACAGTTATACTTAGTTATCCTTTAAAATATGTCCACCTTGGTTCAACCAAGGCTTAATTGTATACTTCAATGATTCTTCTCCTATATACAACATTGTTTCATATCATCCCATTCATCAGCCTTTATACAGTCCAACAGAAATATTTGCAGGTTGTTTCACATTAATGTAAGTATATTAAACCAGTAAAAATACATCTAAGTTACTTAAAGATAATCCCTCCTTCAAACCTCTCAGACCAGCTGTCTGTCTCAGTGTCACAAGACAGCTAGATAAGCTAGGTAACATCTACATGATATGCTCCATCCTTTGTTCCAACCTTTTGGGCAACACCCTGTAAATAGAGTTTATGTTGACCCCCTACTGTGTCTCAGTGCCTGGTCACATTCCAAGTCCCCTCACACACACACACTATTCTGAGAACAGTTCTTTAATTACATCATGTTCCTAGTATACTTACTCTCAATTATTAATCATTAACTTTTATAGACTAAAAGTGTATTACAGTCATTTTGCCCATAGTAAAGCTTACTTTAATTAACTGACTATCTATTGCAAAATACCTATTCTCTGCATCAAAGATCTGTTCTCCTGTAACTTGAAAAAAACCTTTATCACTTTTTGCACTTAATCTCTTTTGGGGACAGTTCCACAGCATGTTTTTAGGAGCTATATTTATCACAATATACGACAGTAGACTTCAGGGTTCCCTTGTACCGACCAGTAGGGGGAACATGCGCACAACGACCAGGTAGGGGAGGGGGGGGGGGGGGGGGGGGAATTGGCATAACGACTAAATTGGGATGGGGAGAAAAGCATAGAAAATCAGGCGGAGAAAAAGAGGATAAAAGCGTCAGCTAAATGACTAAATGTAAATGTACCTCCACTCAATGGTCTCTAACTACACACACCCTCAAGACCCCTCCGCTCTACATCTTCTGGCCGCCTCAGACCCACTCCTATCAGAGCTTCGGGGGGGTCATCAAAGAGAAGCCGGCTATTCTCGGTTCTTGCTCCACAATGGTGTCCTCCTAACCACAGTTAGGACAGCCGAAACCTGGCCAATCTTTCGCTGTCGACTAAAAGCACACTTTTGAAATGAAAATGTCTGAAAGGAAGGCGATAAAAAAATAACCTTTGTACTGTTTTTTACTATCATGCACTTTTCCACTAAATAATATTCTTTACCTATATTACTACCTACTATACTAATATGTCTCTTTATTACTATGCACTCAACACTATAGCACTCAAGTTTCAACATTGTTGGATGAACATTGTGTGGTATCTTTGACTGTGTATTTCATAACTAATATGTGTGAATATTAGAAAGCCATAATGCAAAAGCCAGGTGTACCTTTTTAACAGCAGAATGGATTTTCAGTGCTCAGCAAAAGGTGAAATTGGTGTTACAGAGACAGACATTCCAAACCCCCCACTCAAGTAAATGTGGTCAACTACTAGAACAAAGGAACTCGAAAGTCACACTCTACTGAAGGAACAGTCACTCACCCTACTAAAAGAGATACTCAATAGTTAGCAGATTTTCAGAGACCAGATAACCAGCTCTGATAGAATGTTAAGACTGTATGTAAATATAGTCACACTCAGCACCTAACAGATTACAGGCAGAGGGAAACAGAGGTCTGGGCACAGGCCTAACTTGCTTTTCCTAAAGGTTCATGGAAATTCATAAACAAGATCAAACTAATTAAACCATATTAGATAAAAGGTATTTGAATGCCATTTAGAAATGTCAAACTAATTATGAAGATAATAGTGTAATTTCACCCCTGGTGTAAACCTTATATATAGAAAATAATGCTTAATCACCAAAGCTTAGTCTGGTAAAATACATCAAGTTATCTATTAATCAACTGTTTAGTATCAAAATGTAAGCAAAAGAGTAAAACTGTGATAATACTGGAAGAGTGTAATTCATATACACTAGAGATACTTTGTAAACTGTTTAAGTGGAATACCCCTCTGTTCAACTGAGAAGCCACAGACCCCCTGGACTGAGAAGACCTGAGCAGCAAAGGAGGGGGCCAAAAGCAGACCCCTCTGTTTACTGAAGGACAACACCCGACGAGGAGATCGGTGGGGGGCAGCCAGCCCCCACACAGGAGATCATCTGATTGGGACCGCCTCCCAGAAGACAAATCTAATTGGACCAAACGTATTATTAGACTGTTATTATTGGTGGAAATCACAGTATATAACAGAGAGTGCGGTGTTAGAGAGACAGGCCAGCCCCCCTGGGGACTGCGTCCTCTCTCAACTGATCCACCCACCCACAGACTGCTGATTTGCATGTGAGTAAATACATGGGAAACACCATTTGTTGTTTAAAGTTTAGTGTAATCCTTAATATCTGAAACCAGGTTTACTCATGTGTAAATGCTCAGTAAGATTCTCTATTTCATTGATGTTAACATGACTGTTTTATGTGCATACTAGGTTTGATGTGCAAACCTTATTAATCCTTTGTACAACATGTGTTGATGTACTATGAAATAATCCTTGTATGTAAAAAGCAACCTTCAGATTCACTCTGAGCCCTTTGGCAAAATAAATCAGAATTGAGTTGAACCATTGTTCCTTTTTGTCTGGCCTGCACAGTTTATTTCTCCACCCAGTAGAGAAAGATCATTGTATCATTATGACCTTCTTCCTTTTCCAGATAGCAACCTTATTGTACTGCAAAATAACCTTAGATATTGATTGATAATATACGACAATTGTTACTCAGCTGAAAGAGTTGTACCCTTCCTGCTGACCTTTTGTACAGAACTTGTAAGTCGCTTTAGGTAAAAGCGTCAGCTAAATGACAAAATGTAAAATCATGTAAATGATTTGTGACAACTGGCTGGCATTGAGCCGCTAGGTACATTTGGATACAAGGCGAAGTGAAATGTAGAGGTGGTGCGATTGCATACAAAGTAAATTGAAAGACAAACAGAGGCAAACAGAGTGCAGCTTCACTCTGGGCAAGAAATATATAGTTATATCTTAATGAATTTGAAATAGACTGCTATGAATGCTCTGTGGCATATATATATATATATATATATATATATATATATATATATATATATATATATATATATATATATATATATATATATTGAATAGTTTACATTTCGAATTTTATCTTTTTTTTTTGTAAATGTCAACAATGCCACTGTTGAGATTGAACGCTAGCATGTCTCCACGCCTGTCAAGCTGATGTGAGTGAAGCACCTTTGCATTGTATCTGAACGTGCAGTCAGGGGTGTGCGAAAGCATATTTATAACCCTGAAATGGCATCACAATTTTGAGTGGCAAAAAAAAGGCCCATACTCGCAAAAACTAGAACATTGTGCAGAGCCCCTAAGGCTTTCCAAACACCGTCCCAAACTTCCCCTCACAAACTTCTCAAAGTCTGCCAAACAAGCAAGAGAAGCTGTCCCCTCCTTCTCCCATAAATGAATTATTGAGAAATAAAAACGAAAGGAATGAAAAAAATAGTCGCTCTTTGCCATTAATCTTAAAAAGAATAAGTGTCTCTGCATCTGCCATGTTTTATTGAAACGATGGAGACTTTCCGTCTGATTCGTAAGGGTGCTTTAGTGCTTTGCTGGCTGCGCATTCACTGCACAATGCACATATACACACACACACACACACACACACACACACACACACACACACACACACACACACACACACACACACACACACACACACACACACACACACACACACACACACACACACACACACACACACACACACTATATGCACACACATGACATTATTACTTCTAGAAGCTGGTAATGTCTGGAACCAAAAGGAGAAAAAGGGAGGGCTGTACTGTATTTTCTTGAGGGTAAAAGTGTAAATGTGCACTACATCTGTGTTGTTCTGCTTCTATGAACAGGTAATATGTTCCACAGAGACAAGCCTGGCCGCGCTAATGCACAACAATTCTAGCTGCAACCAACAGCTCTATAGGTCACTCTGTCGGTTGCTCCACAAACATTTCACCGCCCAGGAGGCCAGCAGGCCATGGGTCTCACCATAGGAGGCTGAAATTTGGCACGGAGGCAGTGTTGTAGTCGAGTCACTAAATCTCGAGTCCGAGTCGAGTCTCGAGTCCAAGTCCAAGTCACTAAAGAAGAGCCCGAGTCAAGTCCCCATTACCCGAGTCCGAGTCCCAATAAGTCATCAAGGTCGAGTCCACTCCACTGGCAGTCAAAGAATAATAAAAAAGAGGTAAAAGGTTATAAAAAAAGGTTGACATTAAAGATAACTGACACAGCGGTCACCGTTTCAAAGGGAGTTTATTTACTTTGTGACACAATAGCCAAACAAATGCACTAGCCATCAATATCTTATGCCAAATGATTGGGGCCTATTACAAATTAATGATCAATTAACAAGTCCGAGTCTGCACGTTCCGAGTCCGAATGCAGTCAATGCTCCAGTCCAAGTCGAGTCACGAGTTCTGCAAATCAGTCCACGTCTCTGACTCGACAACAACACTGGCTGCAAAACTCCTGCTGGGCCCTCATTCATCAATAGTGTGCGTAGAACATTTCTATTTCCACACGTAAGCACGGAATGTAGAACTAGTGTACGCACAGGGAAGTCGGGATTCATCACACGGTGCGTACGCAGGCTCTATGCCCCTCCGTGTTGATGAATACCACTTTGTTCTACCGTCAATGCTCGTGCATGATTATCCATATATGGTCATGAAAATGAGGAAACACCCCCCATGGGATGTGAAATAATGGACTGACCCGAGCGGAACCCTGAGAAACTCCACGAAGATTGTTCACTGCTGTCGAACCAAGAAGACACTATCGCGTATTATGGGATAAATAATAAAAGGCGGACTTGTAAACGGTGATGTCAGATATCAACGGCTCCCTAAGACCATTGCTGCAATTCTGCCTGGACAGCTCAGAATACTAATAAAGACCGTCTGTTTGGCGTTGGTTGTGTGTCATTATAACCGTGCTGTAATATGAATGCCTTTATTAGTTGTGTTCGATTGGCTATATGATTTTTAGAGGCATCTATTTTGTTGTCGGCTAATAAAGACCGCGCTGGAATATGACTGCCTTTTCCCGTGTTGTTTGATTGATACCCAGGGATTAAAGTTCTCCTCAATTCTATTCCAAATCGCGATGGATCTCCCGTCAATTTTCTACCTGCTGCATATGATTTCTAGAGGCATACTACAATCTATTTTGATGTCAGTATTGGGTAGCCTATATAAACAATAATAGAGAGCATATACAAGAACAATGAATCTCACTGCATGTATGATGTAGGCATGCCTTTCAATACATGAACTTGAATTCCATCATGTTTGTGTGCGGGACTCACAAGGCTGTTGTCACAATGGGTGGTACCGGTACAGTAATAATTACAGTCCACACAATATCACGATCCATGCCATGTTCTATTAGGACATGATCTGTGACGACAAATGTTCTAGAATGTTTGATTAAGATATCATACTCTGACAGCATGCCTATGAGCAACAAAAACGCGAACTTGAATCCCATCATATACATAGTCTGTCCACTATCTGCATGGTGTCATTGCAATGCGTTTTCTATTCTTTCTTATACAGTAAAAAGGGGGAAGAACACTATATTCATATGACTTGTATTCTGCTTACAGCTTCGAAATTCCACTTCCACTTGTTTCGTTTAACGTAAAGCCTTTTAAATATAATCAAAACGTTCCCGTGTTTCGGCGGTCTGTGCGCAAAATAATAACGAGTTGAGCTTTATGATTTATGATGAATTGAAAATGGGGGACCCTGATGTAAACAAGACGAAAGTTGGTCTGCATCCCCAATTAACAATTGTATGTACTGAGCTGTACTGTACTGTACCCATTCTGCAATCTGTTAATAAACTTTTCAATCAATCAATCAATCAATAAAGCTACGCGGAGCGCAGTCAGTCAGTAGCCTACACCCCGTATATTCCGATAACGCTATATAAACCATGCTGCATTCATTCTGAGAGAAAGATCTATTATTCCAAATGCTATTTATAGGGTTTTGACCATAATTACACTACTGTTGCTATTTTACAATGAACTATAATGAACTACGGTTCGTACAGAACATGCCAGTGTTATTATGCACAGAAGCTCATTTCCTTGTTGTAATAATATATTCTACCACTGGGCGTCAGGTAAGTGTGGTCTGACCTGTGCGTAGATGTAAGCACGGAGTCAAGTTCAAATCGAAATTGATGAATCCCACTCTTTGCTTAGAAATGATCGTACGCACAGGGTAAGCACAGATCTGTGCGTAGAACACGTTGATGAATGAGGGCCCGAGTGAAAAAGGTGACAGAATTGAAACCACTCTGAAATCATTCACTCTTAGGTGCCCTAATTAGGGATAAAAAAGGTGACTAGTTTGCAGTTATGTAAAAGGGGGCATGGCCAGGGCCGCCTCAGGGGGCGTGCGAGCAGTGCCATCGCACAGGGCCTCGCGGGAAGGGGGGCCTCGCACAAAGAAAATAAAAAAAGATATTTTTTATTTATTATTTTTTTATTTATTATTATTATTTTTTTGAGGCCCCCCTTCCCGCGAGGCCCTTTTTCATCACAGACCTAAAATCTGGTTTTGCTTATATGCTTATATATTTCACATTAGACACGTTTGTAGAATGTGTCTGACTTGTTCCTGGCTCTGCAGCTCTGCAGACTGCAGTCTGCAGATACACTATTGGAGCTCTGGGGCTCTGCAGCAGACATACTATTGGTTTCAACGAAGGGAGGGGTTACATGTGTACAGTCGGCCGGCGTGCATCAGCTGCGTCTGACTATTTCGCGCGTGCAGCATTGGAGGTTATGCCAGCCAAGACGAAGAGGACGTCGTTCGGCAGATGGACTGAAGATGAAAGTTGTTGCATGTTAGAAAGTTAGTCAGGCTAGCCATGTCAGCTAAAGGCAGGGACAGCTAGTTAGCTTTAGCTACCTTATAATATCGAGTGCTAACGTGTGGTTCAGTCGGGATAGCCATGTCGGCTAGTAGCTTAGCTAAAGGCTAACTAGCGTTAGCTAACCTAGAGAGAGCGTGTGCAGCATTGTTATGCCAAGATGAAGAGGACGGTCGTTTGGCAGATGAACTTCGTCAACTCCACGCGGTTGTCTCCATCCTCTTGGACGTTTGGTGAGTTTTTAATGCACTCTATTCTATTCCCGCCATGGAGATATCTCTCTCTCTCTCTCTCTCTCTCTCTCTCTCGGGCCGGCTAGCTATCGTGGCTACGTTATGTTGGCTAATGTTATGTGGAGCCAGCGGGCCGGCTAGCTATCGTAGCTGACGTTCTGTTGGACCAGCGGGCCGGCTAGCTATCGTAGCTAACCTTATGTTGAGCTAGCGGGCCGGCTAGCTATCGTAGCTAATGTTATGTTGAGCTAGCGGGCCAACTAACTATCGTAGCCAACGTTATGTTGAGCTAGCGGGCCGGCTAGCTGTCGTAGACGTTATGTTGAGCCAAGCGGGCCGGCTAGCTAATGTAGCTAACGTTATAATGAGCCAAGCGGGCCGGCTAGGTAACGTAGCTAACGTTATATTGAGCCAAGCGGGCCGGCTAGCTGTCGTAGCTAATGTTATATTGAGCCAAAGTGGGCTGGCTAGCTAACGTAGCTAACGTTATATTGAGCCAAAGCGGGCCGGCTAGCTAACGTAGCTAACGTTATATTGAGCCAAATGGGCCAGCTAGCTGTCATAGCTAACGGTGTGTACCTGGTGTCAGTACCTGGCTACTCTATTTGCAGTTAGCCTCCTTAGCTGATGTCGGCTGTTGGCTCCTTGCTACTTTGTTTTCTCTGGTATACATCCTCTTCTCTTTGGATTTAAGTGTTGATCTTTGTCCTTTTGGATCTATTCATGTTGCCTTTGAAGTTATCTTTTCCTTCTGTTTTGTTCTTCCATTAAAAGTTGAATATCCTTTAGGGGCTCATCTTAGCTGTCTTGCTTATCTCTCTCTCTCTGTCTGGACCACAGACCCATCTCTCTCTCTCTCTGTCTGGACCACAGACTCATCTCTCTCTCTCTGGACTACAGACTCTCTCTGTCTGGATCATCGCAGACTCTCTCTCTCTCTCTCTCTCTCTCTCGCTGAGCATTGCATTGCTTATAGTTGTCAATTGTGTCGGTCAGTTCATTGCAATTTTTCCTTCAGTCACATTTAGTTTTATCCTGCACCTGGCCTAAAACAGGTTGGATGTGCACACAGCTGCTCTACTGTGTTTGTAGCAGAGCAACCATACCTGAAGCCTTGTAAACACAGAGTGAGTACTTCTAGAGTGTGTACTTCTATCTACACAGTACAGCCAAAGCATTCCCATTGCTAGGCAAAAACTCCACCTGTTTTCTACACTGCTTCTTCCTTTGCTGGATTTTCTGCATTACTGCCACTTGTACATGTGTGTTGTGGAGAAATTTGTACAGTGTTACAAAGCGATAACACTGTATATTGACTGTAGAACAGGAGCTCTCTCTCGCTCTCTCTCTCTCTCTCTCTCTCTCTCTCTCTCTCTCTCTCTCTCTCTCTCTCTCTCTCTCTCTCTCTCTCTCTCTCTCTCTCTCTCTCTCTTGCTATATGTTGACTGTATCATGCCCAGCCTCGGGCAGCGCTATTATTTAAGAATATGTTGACTGTATGATCTCGCACAGGGCCTCGTATTTCTCCCAGGCGGCCCTGGGCGTGGCAATGGGGGTGACCTATCGCAAAAAGGCTGGAGCTGTTGCAAATCCCCACTTGTTCAAGTCTCTTGCAGTGAGTAATACTACTTTGTTCCTAATGTACTCTTCTGCACAGGTCTGCCCAGCAACAGTGTATGCATACTTGTGTTCGCTTGTGTGTAAGTGCTGCTGTGTGTGTGTGTAGGTGTGTGTGTCTGTGTGTGTGTGTGTGTGTGTGTGTGTGTGCGTGTGCGTGTGTGTTTGTGCGTGTGTGTGTGTGTGTGTGTGTGTGTGTGTGTGTGTGTGTGTGTGTGTGTGCGCGTGCGTTCGTGCGTGTGTGTGTGTGTGTGCGTGCGTTCGTGTGTGTGTGTGTGTGTGTGTGTGTGTGTGTGTGTGCGTGCGTGCGTGCATGCGTGCGTGCGTGCGTGCGTGCGTGTGTGTGTGTGTGTGTGTGTGTGTGTGTGTGTGTGTGTGTGTGTGTGTGTGTGCGTTCGTGTGTGCGTGTGTGTGTGTGTGTGTGTGTGTGTGTGTGTGCTACTGCAGACTTCTCTGCAGTAGCCATGTATGCAGCATACAGCTGTAAAGGGCAGTACGCAGCAGGTCTACTTTATACAAAGTCAACCCAGCAGCACATCCATTTGCGGGGGCAGTTGATGGGCCGGGGGGGCGTCGGCTCTGACACACATCCATCCTGCTCGCTCCAGCGGCTCCCCACTGACTCACCTCGACATGCCCACACACTCTCACCGCCCTCCCTCCACCAGGCAGGTATAGCCAGAAGGTCTGTATTGCTATCGAGAAGAGGCTTGTAAATCCACATTGAGTTGAATCGTAGAGCGGATGTTTTTCCAGAGTTGTATACATATTAGATTTGTACATTTTCAATTCAATGGCTAAATGGGTTTTATTTTTCGTTATTAAAATGTTAATATTAATAAGCCTATGAACTGAAATGTAGGCAATAGAGAAAATGTCAGGGACCAAGGCAAGCCTTTTAGTAAGAAGTTAAACCACCTTTATTTCATGGCTAGTTAATAGTTTTTTTTTGTATCCACTTTTTCTCCTTATTTTTCTCCCATCCCAATTTCGTATTGCCAATTCTTCCCTCCCCTGTCTTGAACGTTGCTAGACTATGCCTGCCACTGGTCGGCTGTAGTGAGGATAGAAGCCTTGCATCACGTGTCCCCTCCGGCACACGAGGAGGCAGCCTGTCGCATCTTTTCACCTGCCAGCGCGGACTCTCAGTGGCGAGGAGTAGCGCGTGGGAGGCTCACGCTGCCCCCGATACTTCCTGTCTCTGCTGTGCAGGCGTCACCCAACCGACCTGTAGGAGTCGCTGTCCACAACGTCCGATCCCCACTCATCGACTTTCCACCCGCTACCTCTATCAATTGAGATAGTACGACGACTGGCCCAAGCCGCAGGCAACGCTGACACCGGGATTCGAGACCGGAGTCTCTTGCATTGGTGACGAGCGCAATCTCCGCTGCGCCACCCAGCCGCCCATGGCTATAGTTAAAGCCCAACATCCAGGTTAAACCCTACTGATCAATTATGGGTAGTTTACATCATTGGTATATAATTTCATTATTTATTTTTTTCCATTTGACACCGGAAATGCCACTCCGAAAGAGTTAAAAAGGTCCACACACGAATAAAATGCACGCGCGAATCAAAAAAGCTTATCAAACGCCGACGTCACTACAGGTGCATATCAATGAGCCGAATCTAAAAGCTTATCAGACGCTAGCACGGCCGTGACGTCACTTCAGGAAACGTATGCCTTGCCCGCAGTGTGCGACCCATAGCATGATCTTTGGGTGAGCCGCGTCGGGGGGGGGGGGGGGGGGGGGGGGGGGTGCGCGGCGCGCCTCTCAGCGAGGAGTGCTCAGGAGTCGGACTGTGTAATCGCTGTAGCCTGTAGTAGGTAGAGTAGAGTTAGAGTAGACAACTCACTTACCGTCCGGCCGTCTGGACGGGGCTTCCACAGCACATTCCATGATAAAAAAAAGTATCTATTTAGTTAGATAGAGATGATTATCTCTCAGACTCCTGACTTACTAACAATATGAAATACTCCTGGTCCCAAGCATTATTTTCTCGACTGACGAGTCACTGAGCTTGCTTCGACCACTAGGAAACGCGCCCATATTTCATATCATATTTGAAGACCCTAATAGGCTACATTTATTTGCTTGCTGCATTTACATTGGCTGCGACGAATCGATACATTGGCTGCCTGCAGTGACGCTGACGCCCACCACAGTCACCACTGTGAGTGACGTGAATCTCAAAACAATGATTTATATTTAACTAATAATAGTCCCCACGGCCACCGGAGCAGCACCAGCCGCAGGTGTAATTGCGCCTGTAGATGATCCGATTCCCGCCTCCTGCTGCTCTGTCAGCTTCACTGTCAGTGAATAATATATAATAGTAATTTAGAGACCCCCCAAAAAATCGCAAATCAAGTTTGCAGGGGAGCTGATGTCTGATCTAGGGGAGCTATAGCGGTCCGGGCTCCCCTCGTGGATCGCACCCTGCTTGCCCGTCCGGGTCATAGTACTACTCGATATATGGCGCTGGCTAACGTTAGCATTATGTCTACTGTCGTGAACCATTTGAGATCGGGGCATGTAGAGGAGTTTGGGGAACGAGTAAAATCATGTGCAGGTCCTCTTCTCAGACCTGTGAGGCAAAGCACTGCACACGTCAGTGCATGTTGATCAATGGTGGCCCACTCGGTGCATCACAGTTAGCCTATAGCTTCGCCGTCCCTTCTACAGTCGGGACCAGTACACTAATGTTAGCCTATTAGCTCCGCCGTCCTCCCGGCTACAGTCGGGACCAGTACACTAATGTTAGCCTATTAGCTACGCCGTCCTCCCGGCTACAGTCGGGACCACTACACTGACGTTAGCCTATAGCTCCGCCGTCCCTGCGGAGCTATAGTGGTTCTCTCCTCTTTGTGTGCCCCCGTTCTCGCATGTGTCCTGCCGGGGAGCTTGTGGACGCGACAACAGCGGCGGCCGTAGCGTTAGTTAGCTCATAGCTATCGTGTACCACTAGCGTTACGGCGGGCTCGAGCACCCTACGGCTGCCGCCGTTGTCGCGTCCATGGGCTCCCCGGCAGGGTACCCGTGGGGACGGGGGGTGTACAGAGAGGAGAGAACCATTTTGTGTCGGGCGTTCATTCCGGCCAGCGAGCCGGACGTCGGGATATGTTGTTAGCACAATAGCTACCAAGCTAAGCTATGTTAGCTTATAACGGTGTACACAATATGTACAACGACACAATGATTTACATTATTACAAATATGGTAACGTGGTTGTGGCTTTTACAAATAGTGGTTAGCTTTAGAGATGGATGGCTATGATCACGGAGCAATAGTGTTGTTAGGTGAAACAGATACATTTTCATTCGGCTAGTAGTAGCAAGGCTCTCAGTGCCTGCCACTAGCTGTGTGTGACTCTCAGCGCCCCCTGGTGAGCCCCCTGGTGCCCTGCACCTGTTGTGACGACATCATTTCGATTACACACGCACGTTATGAACCATTGATTTTTAGGAGTTTTATTTGCACCAACTGTTGGTGCATTATATGTGTATGACCGTCAGTCAATCATTGACATTGGATTAAGAAAAACTTACCGTTTGGATTGCTCTCTGGATCGGATCGCTGAACAGCAGAAATGGCCCACCGAGATCCTTTGTTATGCCGGCCATGGACAAGACCACCAAAAGCCGCCGCGAAGACGAGGAAAAAGGGCTGGGATCCGAAACAGGCTGAGATCCAGACGACACCGTACACCACTTCCCAGTATATTGCTAGCCAATGTACAATCAATAGACAATAAACTGGATGACATCCGAGCAAGGATTCAATATCAAAGAGACGTTAGGGACTGCAATGTCCT
The DNA here is from genome assembly GCF_963971535.1 of Notolepis coatsorum. Taxonomy (NCBI): domain Eukaryota; kingdom Metazoa; phylum Chordata; class Actinopteri; order Aulopiformes; family Paralepididae; genus Notolepis; species Notolepis coatsorum. The sequence goes on from NC_140165.1 coordinate 76,327,170, forward strand.
TTGCTTCACCGAAACATGGCTAACACCGGAGGTTCCAGATCACGCGATTCAACCAGCGGATCATTTCTTTATCCATAGGAAGGATCGGACACAATCAGAGTCCGGTAAACAACGTGGTGGAGGTATTGCCTTCATGTTTAACAAAAATTGGAGTGATCCAACGAATGTGAAGGAATTATCCAATCACTGCTCCCCAGAACTGGAATATATAACCATCAAGTGTCGTCCTTTCTTCCTCCCGAGGGAGTTAACGGCGATCATCCTGGTCGGAGTGTATATTCCACCGCAAGCCAACAACAACGCCGCGCTCTCCAGACTACACGACGAGGTAAACAATATACAAGCGACGAACGTTAACGCCGCCATTTTAGTACTGGGAGATTTCAATAGCGCCAATCTGAGAAAGGTATTGCCTGATTTCTACCAGCATGTGACTTGCAACACCAGAGGCGGTAACATCCTAGATCACTGTTACACGCAATTTAAAGGTGGCTACAAGGCTCATTCTGATAGTGGCTTTGGCAAGTCAGATCACGCATCCATTTTCCTTACACCAAAGTACAGACAAAGAATTAAAAGTACTCCCGTAGTCTCGCGAGAGGTGCAGAAATGGGATGTGACGTCAGAGGATACACTAGTGTCAGTGTTCACAACACAGACTGGATTGTATTCCGCGACACAGATAACATTAATGCCTACACGGAGACAGTGCTGGACTATGTCTGTACTAGGGTGAAAGAAACAATCCCCACTACCAAAATGAAAGTTTACCCAAATCAAAAACCCTGGGTAGACAAATCCGTCCGTGAAGCTCTGAGAGAGCGCACCAAAGCATACAATGACGGCCTAGTGGCAGGCAACATGAACGACCACAAGGTGGCGCAACACAACGTAAGGAGGACAGTGTCAGAGGCCAAACGGCGCTACAGGGATAAAATTGAACTCCAGTTTGAACAAGCTGACTCTAGAGCTATGTGGCAGGGGCTCAAAACGATGACAGACTACAAAGGCGCCTCCCTCAAACTGAACAGTGACATCTCCTTAGCAAACGACCTCAATACCTTCTATGCGAGGTTTGATGCTGGTAATAACAACACCAGCTCACAAGCCTCGGCAATGGGGGGGGGGGGGTCGGCTGCTGATGGAGGCGCAGTGTTCAGGGTAACAGAGCATGAGGTGAGGCGGACCTTTAAAAAAGTGAATATCAGGAAGGCAGCAGGTCCGGACGGCATCCCCGGCCGCGTCCTAAAAGTCTGTGCCGACCAACTGGCCCCAGTATTCACTGACATATTTAACCTGTCCTTAGAACAGGCTGTCATCCCCACCTGCCTGAAGAAGTCCACTATTATCCCTGTACCCAAAAAATCCAAGCCTGCTTGCCTCAACGACTACCGCCCTGTAGCTCTCACCTCCATAGCCATGAAGTGCTTTGAGAAGCTAGTAAAGGGCTACATCTGCTCCTCCCTCCCCATCAACATGGACCCCCTGCAATTTGCATACCGCCCCAACAGGTCCACGGAGGACGCCATATCCCATGTGCTGCACACAGCAGCATCACACCTGGACAAGAGGCAGGGGAACTATGTGAGAATGCTATTCATCGACTACAGCTCGGCATTCAATACCATAGTCCCCTCCATACTCATAGCCAAGCTCAGGGACCTGGGCTTGGGCTATGACCTCTGCCAGTGGGTCTTGGACTTCCTGACTGGCAGACCCCAGGTGGTGAGAGCAGGCAACTGCACCTCCTCATCCATCACCCTCAACATAGGGGCCCCCCAGGGCTGTGTTCTGAGTCCCCTCCTCTACTCCCTGTACACACACGACTGTGTGGCTCAGCGGAGTAGCAATACAATCGTCAAATTTGCTGACGACACAGTGGTGGTGGGCCTGATCTCTGCCAACGACGAGAGGGCCTACCTGGAAGAGGTCAAGGTCCTGGCGGGATGGTGCCAGGAAAACAGCCTCTCCCTGAACGTCAGCAAAACAAAGGAGATGATTGTGGACTTCAGGAGGTCGGGGGTCAAGGACTACAGCCCCCTCAGCATCGACGGGGCACCGGTTGAGAGAGTCAACAGCTTCAAGTACCTCGGAGCCCACATATCCGA
>NC_140165.1:76329477-76404477 GCF_963971535.1 Notolepis coatsorum
AGCTAAGCTATGTTAGCTTATAACGGTGTACACAATATGTACAACGACACAATGATTTACATTATTACAAATATGGTAACGTGGTTGTGGCTTTTACAAATAGTGGTTAGCTTTAGAGATGGATGGCTATGATCACGGAGCAATAGTGTTGTTAGGTGAAACAGATACATTTTCATTCGGCTAGTAGTAGCAAGGCTCTCAGTGCCTGCCACTAGCTGTGTGTGACTCTCAGCGCCCCCTGGTGAGCCCCCTGGTGCCCTGCACCTGTTGTGACGACATCATTTCGATTACACACGCACGTTATGAACCATTGATTAAAATATCCACGTGCGTGGTGATTGTGTTGGGCAGACAAAATGTTTGATAAAAATGCTAAAACTGGGTCAATTTCAATACTTTTTTTTCCTTCTTCATGAAAGTCACCGTTGGCCTAGTCCACATTGTTTATTGAACAAAAATACAACATGAAGGTTGGCCTTTAATAGTTGAACAATAAACGGCTCTATTGGGGCAGATCCGCGGATTATTCTGGTGTTTGAATGTGCTTTATGCCATTCTTCTGTCGTAGACATGTAGTAATTAGTAGTGGCTGAGAACTGAAGGACGGCTAATTTTCGGAGAACCATTGCGGTTCGATTTTGTTTGCTGAATGGGTTCTGTGTGTTTGTGTGAGAATGTTTCTGTTCCCTTCCCCCACTGGCACTGCACATTGGGAGGCTGCGTGGCACAGATTCCAGACGGCCTATAGTTTGGAGAGACAGGTAATTGGCAGAGCGGGGGCTCAACACTATCACCAGCAGCAGAGCCCCCCCCCCCAGTTGAGAAAGAAGGTTTTATGGAATTTAAAGTGTAATCTCTGTTTTTGAATAAAAGCTCATGAAAACCACGAGGCACCTCGCTTCTTGACTGCTTTTGTCACGGTTTCAGCGATTTTGCACCCAATCCTAACACAGCTACTATACAGACTGGATGAGAGAGAGAGAGAGAGAGAGAGAGAGAGAGAGAGAGAGAGAGAGAGAGAGAGAGAGAGAGAGAGAGGGAGGAGAGAGAGAGAGAGAGAGAGAGAGAGGAGAGAGAGAGAGAGAGAGAGAGAGAGAGAGAGAGAGAGAGAGAGAGAGAGAGAGAGAGACACAGAGAGATAGACACAGAGAGAGAGACACAGAGAGAGAGAGAGAGAGAGAGAGACACACACAGAGAGAGAGAGAGACACAGAGAGAGAGACACAGAGATAGAGAGGCATCTGAGTCACACTACCTACCCTTTAGAGGAAAAGGACACAAGCGCTGGCGCTCCTCTGAGGTCAACTGGTTGATGGGAAGTGCTACAGGTGGCCTTCCATTTTCGCCTTGTTCTTTAGAGAGAGAGAGGGTCAAAAGCAGGAGAGAGACATGTGATGTGTGAGAACAAAAAAATAAAAAAAATAAGATGTTTCAAATGTGCAGTCGCTTAGGGATGGCATGTTGACATTTGAAAAGCTTTTCGAGGCACAAACTGTTAGCCTATAGTGCTCTAGTAGTGCAGTGTTTTTTGAAAGGGTGGAACCCACACGATGTGCGTCTAGCCCTTTCACTACCTACCACACTACCAAAGGGTTAACCCTTTCACTGCGACAATACAGAAGGTTAACCTTTCCACTGCCACACAACAAAGGGTTAACCCTTTCACAACCACACTACAGACGGTTAACCCTTAACCACCACACTACAGACGGTTTACCGTCTGTAGTGTGGTAGTGAACGGGTTAACCGTCTGTAGTGTGGTAGTGAAAGGGTTAAGGAAGATTAAAAAACGGCTCCCCAAACAATTCTCTGGAAGTAGGTTAGCGTGTGAAGCGAAAGCCCATCTTGAGCCCATTCAAATAAATATACATGTTGAATAAAAAAGGGCACAACAGCACTCGAGCTTCACTCTCCTGCCTGCGGCCGCATCACAGCCGTGGCAATATTCATGACATACCACGGCTTCTCGTGTATTATTGCTTAAGTAGGCTGGTAGTTAACCAGGGCTCCCCCCAAGGATGCTTGAGGGGGCTCCATGGGCTTCCCCATAAGATGGGACCAGCAGCCCAAAGAGAGAATATGTCAAAGGGACTCTTTATTGCCTATATTTATTGTAACAAATATAACCGGCATACAGACCCTCAGCTCATCATCTTTATTTTTCTCATATTTTTATATTCAGAGTTCATTATTTATTGTCTGGCTTAAACATCTAGCCCAGGGACTACAACTGAAAACTAGCAACCCTGCTAACGTTCGCATATTTACAGTTTTACATTTTTTATTAATTTATAAATGCACAACTGTTGATTGATATGCACTGTCCCTGAACAAATAAACGGAGTAAATAAATACATATATTGTTTTTATAGGTACTGTTTATTTTGTCTCATATTTTTATATTCAGGTAACATTTTATTGCCTATTATTTATGTGTTTCTATTATTACCCTGCCCATACCTGTACCTCCCCTCCCCCATGCTGCTATGATGCCCGAATTTCCCCCGAGGGGATCAATATAGGCATATCTTATCTTACATTATCTTATCTTATTCTGATCATAGGTTTCACTTTCTCCACACTACTCAGCTACAGGATTCTGGAGTTTATCGTACAAAAAAGGTCTCAGTCAGATGTGGGTCCCTGAGACAAAAACTGAGCTCCCAAAGCATAAAAAACCAGTACAATGTTGTTAACCCTTTCACTACTGTAGGGTGGTAGTGAAAGGGTTAACCCTTTGTCGTGTGGCAGTGAACGGGTTAACCTTCTGTATAGTCGCAGTGAAAGGGTTAACCCTTTGGTAGTGTGGTAGTGAAAGGGTTAAGTCAGCTTCATTTGATTAGTTAACAATTGTTTTTGTGCACCCTCTCAGCACAGCTAAAGGTGCTCCCATAGTCCAGCAGACTGTACACAGAGCAGACTCCGCGGATGTCCGCGGACTCTTGAGCTTTGATCTCAGCGGACAGCAGACCCACAGGTGCGACGCTCCTATTTTCTGAGGCGCGGACATTCGCGCCGCTGACTTGGTGTCACACAAAACGCTGCTCGGCGTTTTGGTTGACATCGAACTGCATTAAATGTGACACTGCGCGAGCGATTGGTGGCGCGAGGAGAGAGATGAGCCCGTGAAGCTCTCTCTCTCTCTCTCTCTCTCTCTCTCTCTCTCTCTCTCTCTCGCTCTCGCTCGCTCTCTCGCTCTCGCTCGCTCTCTCGCTCTCCCGCTCTCCCGCTGATAATGTTCCCTCTGATTGCCAGTACAGTAGAACAGACAGAATTGTGGGAAATGTAGTAAAACTGGTGCGAGAAATGTAGGAAATAGACCGCGGACGTCTGCTGAGATCTGCTCGACTATGAAAGCTCAAAGAGCCGCGCGGACATCCACGGAGTCTGCTCTGTGTACAGTCTGCTCGACTATGGGAGCACCTTAACTCTCGGTATGTTGAGGGGGCGTGGCCTCCTGTTGATTGAAAGGAGATATCAAGTTAGCATCATAATACATGTTCAAATGTGAACAAATTCATCCCAGTGGGATCGGTTGCTTTGGGACGGGGAAAAAAAGACTTCGGTACTTTTAGACAACAAAGCGTCTAGAAGCCATGGTTGGGCCCAAAACGGCCTGATATCTTCTTTCATGTTCTAGATTTTCTCTTAATGCCAACAGTGGCCTGTAGCCTTAAACAAAAAGACACCTTTTCACTTGACTTTCTGCACCAAAAAAGAAAAAGTCTTATCAACGCCGGTGGCATTCAGGACAAGGACTGATATCTCTAGTCTCCAGACAGACCCCGAGGTAGCAGGGAAGAGTGGCACCGGAGAGCAGTGTGAAAGTGTGTGTGAGAGAGAGAGAGAGAGAGAGAGAGAGAGAGAGAGAGAGAGAGAGAGAGAGGAGAGAGGGAGAGAGAGAGAGAGAGAGAGAGAGAGAGAGAGAGAGAGAGAAAGAGAGAGAGAGAGCGGGAGAGAGAGAGAGAGAGAGAGAGAGAGAGAGAGAGAGAGAGAGAGAGAGAGAGGGAGAGTGAGAGTTTGCGTGACTGCAGCTGTCTGAGGATATCGTCCATTCTGTCTAGTCAGTCTGATTCTATTTAAACTTCGTGTGTTGAGTCAGCGTAAGGCGTTCGCCAAGTGGTTACTGCTTCACCGGCGAGGAGGAGTAAAGGAATTGAAAATTCAGGAAAGGAAAAAAAAAAAACGAGTGTATGGCTTTCCGCCTCACCTCCTCCTCTACACAGACAAGGTGAACGGCACTGTGGACCACAGCTGTATATATCGCTGGGGGGAACAAAGAGCTTTCCCGTCAGGAAGTCTGGCCGCTCTGGGACGGGGCGGTCCTCCTCGGCTTTCGTGTCGTCTAGTGTTCTCACCCCGTTGATTTGGTTAAATGGGACCGGCACGGCACTCTGGTGTTTGGTCTCAGCCTGGTGTTTGGCCTCAGCCTGGTGTTTGGTCCGGCTCTCCTTCCTCCTCTCAGGGGTCCTCTGGCACCGCAGGGCCCGGGGCTGCTGGCAGAGCTGGGTTTGGGGTGGCAGCTTTGCCATCAGGTGACGTGACGCCATTGGGCTGATTTTCTTCGATGGAGCTGGAGCAAACTGGCACTCCTCCGTACTGAACTCAAGCGCTCTTGTCGCTGGAGGCCGTGGCGAGGCCGAGCTGGAGACAGAGGTCGGGGTTGAGGAGTGAGAGCCACTGCCAGACTGTTGTTGTTGTTGCTGCTGCTGCTGCTGTTGTTGTTGTTGTTGTTGTTGTTGTTGTTGTTGTTGTTGTTGTTGTTGTTGTTGTTGTTGTTGTTTGTCTGAAATTGTCTACTGTATTGTTTACGTGTCTGCTTCTTGTAATACGTCTGTATGGTTTGTTTATGTTCCCTCCTTTGTTTTTAAGCTCTGGTTTTTTAAAGCTCTGTTTTTTAAGCTGAACATTATAATTCCAATTCAGTCCTACTGAACATGGCCAATAAAGTGAAGTTGAACTTGAACTCGAAGGGCTACGGCTGCATCGCTGATCGGCTTCTCGTTCTGAGCAGACACCTTGGGTGGACGGCTGGGTTTTGTTGTGTTTCTCCCGGGTTGTCGAGAAAGAGAGCGCCAGACGGTAGAATATTTTTGTAACTATTTTCCTAGTGTTTGTGAATCACACAGCCACAGAACGAGATCTAGCATAGCAAACCTGCATCCTCCAAGGTGTAGAACAAAGATGGGACAGTGCTCATTTGCTCACAAAGGAGCACAGGAGTGGAATGAGTTGCCTTTGACCACCAAACAGATCGTGAACCTGTATAGTTTCAAGGCTCCTAGAAAATGTCCCAGAGTAACGTAAGGTTATGTATATAACCAAGTTCTATGAATTATGGTGACGCTCAGCATCATACTGCACTGTACTTCACTTCGTGCACATGCACTGAATAAAAAATTCCACCATGTACCTTTACATCCCAACATTCGTCTGGCCACACCCCCATCCGCTTACCTTCATAAACAGGTGTGTGGTCACCTACTCGCCTCCTTCCCAAACTTTCACCACAAGGCGAGATCAAGGGCCGCAGCGGCGTCTGATGCTGAGCGTCGCCATAATTCATAGAACTTGGTTATATATATAACCTTACGTTCTATTTCAGTATGGCTTTCACTCAGCATCATCTGCACAAGAGAGGCTGAGCGGGAGCCATAGCCCGACAAATGTACCCTGCTGAGGCCCCCCACAACCATCAGACCGGGGAGGACAGAGCCCCCCGACCCTCCCTAATGGAGGATACCCCCCCTATTGGAGGCTTACGGGAGGGAGACGGATCCGGCCGTGCGAAGAGGAACTCAAGCAACTCAACGCACAGGGTGAGCAGACCGTGGCTTGACCCCACGACTACACACACGCACGACTACACACACGCACAACCCTTTTGTTTAGTAGTGGCGCCGAGGAGAGTGGCAGCCTTTTCATAGCAGCTCCCACCCCCTTTACTTCTTATCCCGTTTACTACTTTCTTACTTATTTCTTTTTGTGATTATACTTACTTAATAGGTGTCTAAGTGACTGTGCGTTGCTTTAGACCAAGTTAAGGCATTTGTAACAACTTCTGTGAAGTTAGCTGAGTTAGGCAAGTTCCGTCGAGCACAGCTGAACAATGGACAAGAACACCGGCGGGCTGGTTTACCCGCGGCAGGACAACAACAACAACAACAACAACAACAACAACAACAACAACAACAACAACAACAACAACAACACCGGCGGACTGGTTTACCCGCGGGAGGCTCTCCTCTGCTTTCGAGACAGAGTTGCAGAGCCACCGAGGGATCTTCCAGCCGAAATAAGGATACGAAGATGGGGAAATAGAGCTGGCACGATCATGAGAGGCAGGAGGAAGGATAGCAGGAGATTCAAGCCTTACCTGCCCTCTGTCGTTATGGGGAACGTGCGATCGCTGGCCAACAAGACGGACGAGCTCTCAGCCCTGATGAACAACCAGCGTGAGTACAAAGAGGCAAGCCTACTGTGCTTTACAGAATCCTGGTTGAACGATAACATCCCGGACAGTGCAATCGAACAGGAGGGCTTCACGCTGGTGCACGCCGACCGGACGAAACAGAGCGGCAAGCGGAGAGGCGGAGGGCTTGTTGTCTTTGTTAACTCCAAATGGTGCCACCCGGGGCACATCACCATTAAGGAACGTATCTGTGCCCCCGACATTGAACTATTGGCACTGAGTCTGTGGCCATACTATTTACCGCGAGAAATAACACACATCCTGGCTCTGACTGTTTACATCCCACCCAGCGCGGCGGCGGCGCAGGCGAGTGACGTCATACACTCCACTGTCGCGGCGCTTCAGACAAAACACCCGGATGCATTTATTTTTATCAATGGGGACTTCAATCATGTCAGACTGAACAAGACCCTGACAAACTTCACCCAGTATGTCACCTGCAAAACTAGGGGAGACAAAACACTGGACCTCCTGTATGCTAACGTGAAGGAGGCCTTCAGTGCGACTTCCCTGCCCCCCCTCGGCCAGTCAGACCACAACCTTGTTAGGCTTGTATCCACATACACGCCTCTCATTAAGAGACAGCCTCCGACCACCATGTCTGTCCCACAGTGGTCTGACGACGTCGAGGAGGAGCTACAGGAGTGTTTCAGGTCGACAGACTGGGACATGTTTGAGAGGGCCCATGGTGATGACATTGATGGACTATCCCACTGCATCACAGACTACATCAGGTTCTGTGAGGAGAGCATCGTACCCACAAAGAAGGTACGCTGCTTTTCAAACAATAAACCCTGGATTAGCAAGGACATTAAACACCTGCTAAAAAGGAAAAAAAGGGCCTTCATGGCAGGGGACACTGAGCAGGCCAGGGCTGTCCAAAGGGAGCTCAAAAAAGAGCTAAGGGCAGCCAAGGTCAACTACAGGCCAGTCGCTCTGACGTCACACGTCATGAAGACGTTTGAGAGACTGGTCCTGCAACACCTCAAGCCCCTGGTGCGTGACTCCCTCGACCCCCTGCAGTTTGCATACCAGGCAAACATCGGGGTGGAGGATGCCATCATCTACATGCTCCACAGAGCGTACACGCACCTGGAGAAGCCGCGCAGCTCAGTGAGGATTATGTTCTTTGATTTCTCCAGCGCATTCAACACCATCCAGCCGTCACTGCTAGCGGAGAAGCTCTCCGCGATGCAGCTGGAGCACGGCTTGGTGGCCTGGATCAAGGATTACCTCACTGAGAGGCCACAGTACGTCAGACTAAAGGACAGTCAGTCTGACGTACTGGTGAGCAACACTGGCGCCCCCCAAGGAACTGTGCTGTCACCCTTCCTCTTCACCCTCTACACCTCAGACTTCTGCCGCAACTCAAGCGGGTGTCACCTGCAGAAGTTCTCAGACGACTCCTCCATCGTAAGCTACATCACCGACGATGATGAGGAGGAGTACAGAGCCCTGGTGGAGAGCCTCGTGGGGTGGAGCAACAGCAACCACCTCCAACTCAACACCAGTAAGACCAAGGAGCTGGTGGTGGACTTCCGGAGGGGCAAGAAGAGGCCCCCCCCGATTCCCATCTCCATCCAAGGGGTGGATGTGGAGATGGTGGACTCATACTAGTTCCTTGGGGTACACCTGAACAATAAACTGGACTGGTCGGATACACAGAGGCCCTCTACAGGAAGGGACAGAGCAGGCTGTTCTTCCTGAGGAGACTCAGGTCCTTCAATGTGTGCAACAGACTGCTGCAGTCTTTTTACCAGTCTGTTGTGGCCAGCATCCTCTTCTATGCTGTGGCATGCTGGGGAGGCCACATCAACTCAAGGGACACCAACAAGCTCAACAAGCTGGTGAGGAAGGCTAGCTCCATGGTGGGAGTCGAGCTACCTAGACTTGAGGTGATGGCAGAGAGGGGGATGATAAGGAAGCTGGCTGCCATCATGGAGAACCCCTACCACCCCCTCTACGACGAGCTAGTCAAGATGAGAAGCTTGTTCAGCCACAGACTCATTCCCCCACGACACTCAACTAACCACCTCGGACAGTCCTTTATACCAGCGGCCATCAGGCTCCACAAGAGTGGGCAGCGACTAGCAGCCTCCAGGCTCCATAACAGGGGGCAGCGACAGCGACTGCTAGCAGACATTGACCTGGGACTTATAGGAACCCAAGGAGGACAACCTACACTACCTTAGGCTTACTGCACCTTATGTGGATACTGTGATACTGTGAATAATGTATATTTCAGTGGATACCGTGATACTGTGAATAATGTATACTCAGTAGATAGTAAATTATAACACTACCTTATGCATACTGCACCTTATGTGACACTGTGAATAATGTGAATATTTATTCAGCTAGTCAGATAGTAAATTATATTGACCATATTGACCAAATTGTTTACACTGCCTGTGTTGTTTTTACTACCTGTACACTGTGTTGTTGTTTTACTACCTGTACCCCCCCCCCTCCCCCCATGCTGCTATGATGCCTGAATTTCCCCAAGGGGATCAATAAAGGAATATCTTATCTTATCTTAACCCGCATGCCACCAGGGAACGAACGGAAGGAACAACCTCGTTACTGCCCCCAAAAACACGGGGTCAAGAGCAAACCCAACCCCGTGGCAAGGCTGTAGCAGTGGAGCACGAAGGAAGACCCAGACCCACTGAAGGGACTGGATCCCCTGGAAAAACGGGGCGTGAGCTCCTAATACGAAAAAGCCGTTGAAGGTCAGAATGATCATCATCTTCCAGACACTCCAGTAAGGAAGACAATATCGCCGTATTTTCTCGAAAATAGTGAGAGAGAAAATAAAGATATGATGTCAACTTATCTTCCCGTTCTTTTGTTTTTCAACTTTCTTCTACTAACAACCTCGTCAAGTGGGGATCTACCGAAGGCACTTCCTTGTGGTGAAAGTGAAGAAGGAGGCGAGTAGTTGACCACACACCTGCTTATGAAGGTAAGCGGATGGGGGTGTGGCCAGACGAATGTTGGGATGTAAAGGTACATGGTGTAATTTTTTATTCAGTGCACGTGCACGAAGTGAAGTACAGGGCAGATGATGCTGAGCGAAAGCCATAATGAAATAGAACTAAGGTTCTAGTTTTTAATGTAGTGTAGTTTTAGTGTGTCTGTAAATTTTGTATATTGTTATTATTATTAATAATGTTGTATTTTACTTTTTAATTCTATTTTTAGCAATATACTGTAGGCTGATGGTAATATGTGTAATACATGTTTATGTAAATACCATGTGCTGCTGAGACCAAGGACCACAATGGCTATCCTTGATCATTTTAGGATGCATGACTTGTTGTAACATGTAATGTATTTTAATAATTGTCAAATAAACTAAACTAAACTAAAGACTCGGCCCTGCCGCCGGCCACTCCTCCTTCACCCTAAACTCACCCTGCTTGGTAAATGTGTGATGTTGCCGATGGATAGTTTTTTTTTGTCTGATGGCGAGTGTAACTTCACAAAGGCCCCTCCATATTCTATATTCTTGCTGTATGGTTGGCTTCTCCTCTTCTGCAGCTGGTCGGCACACGGGTTTAGTGTCAGTGTCATGTTAACCTCGTTCCCAGTTTTATCTCCGTGAGATAAAGCCTGGTAAAGAACTACTGCCGAAAGTGTCTATGGGGTAGAATTTCCGGTGTATGTACTTCCCCTGGAAGCTGCCTCCGAACGGACCAAACTTTTCCCGGAATCCTGTCGGCAAAACAAGCTAGATGTAGTAAATTCTTCAGGCAAAGCCGTTGCAGTGGCTTAAGTGAGGAAATATTGTGCACTTCACACCGTTTCTATAATTGTTTTGTCGAAACCGGAACGCCTGTAGCCTGTTACTTCCTGTACTTCCGTTTAGACATTTTAGGAGGCATATCTTTACCAGCCTAGTGTCATATAGGGGACATGAAGGAGGATGTAACCTACTGACCCTATTCACACCGTGGCCATTTTGCTGCTTGGGAACAGGGTGTTAAGGGATCCCAACCAGAGCATGACACAAGAGCACTTGCTGCCTTCCATTTCCTGTAGGTATCAGAGCTTAGCAGGCCTTGTGGGTGTGCAATAGGATAAGGTTCTATGACAGGTGGACTTCTAACATGTGGTTCATAAGAGTTAAGAGTCACAAGTATAGTTGCTCATTTCTTTGACAATAAGGACGGTAATAGCTTAAATTGAAGATTGCAATGCTAGTAATTAGGGGTGGGAATCACCAGTTTCATCATGATACGATACGATATCGATTCTTTGGACAACGATACGATATTTGCCGATATCACAAAGTCTCTCACGATACAATACGATACGATTAGATTCAGGTGCCTGCAATCGATATGAGATGATATCATATGCCCATTTAACACAATCAGTAACATTTAGATCAACAAAAAAAAGGTAATGAAAATATCATTTGACATTTGTATTTTTGAGCTCTTCCAGACATTTAAAGGAAAATCAATCTATTGTTTTTAATACAAATAGACCTCCTGTTCACTGTAAAGTGCCACGTTTTTATATATTGAGCTTTAAACTTTAAGCAAAATTTTTTGGAACTCAAAACTCACAACCTCCCTCTCCCAAACCGTTCCTACAACAATTTGTTGATGTTGCATGATCATGTATAGGCCTACATTTATTATGTATTATATTGTTTATGTTTAAATAACATTTAAACATCAAACTCCTCTGACCTCATCTGGTCTTTCCAAAGATGCGCGCACACACACACACAGAAAGGGAGAATGCTATGCTGTAACATCTACACACACGGAGCTACTGCTGTTGTTCTTGGGCGGATATGAGACTCGCCACAGGATTTTCAAAATAAGAGTATCGATATGAATCGATCTTATTACATCGCATCGATCCGATTCGATTGTTGATAATTACATCGATGTATCGATCTGGATCGATGTATCGTCCCACCCCTACTAGTAATAGCACAGTAATTTACATAATCCTTGCCTCTGTAAGGCACAACATGTTTTAGTTTGATTTCTGGCATGTTGTTGCAGAGTTTGACAGACATTAGTTAACATGAATGTAAACTAATCTGGCTAGCTCTTGCCTTCCTACGGATCCTAAATGGCTAAAGTTAACGTTGGTGAACAGAAAAGAGACTGTGTTGATTTTACGTTCAACGACTGTGACAGTGCAGTGAAAACGGAAAGCAAATGTGTAGCTGGTGAATGTCAGTTTATTATGTTAGCTAGGTTAGCTAACTAGATAGCTTCCTAGCAAACAATAGACAAAACACTTGCTAGCTTCATGCACCTAAAAGGCTGTTAAACATGGACTTTTAGAATGACTATGTATTTGATATCTGCTTGTTTTCTTAGTAACTCGGTACAAATGAAACTAAGTCAATTAATTCATCACATTAGCAGGATAATGTTAGCAAGGTAGCAGAAAAGCATCATGGTGGGGCCATTGACTAAAATCTAGCAGTTTATTTGAGCTTGTGAACTTAACCTTGTGCTACTGTACGTAGTTTAACACAAACTCAAGTGTTAGAACAAACAGTGTTTGTTTCTCATATAATTCCACTCGTTAACATCAGCTAGTTCAGTCACTTGACATATTTGATGCTATCACAGTGAAGCCATGTAGCTACAGCCAGTGGTCTTTGGTATAGCATGATAAAGGTTATGCTATGCGACTCAACTGAAAAACAGCCGATCTGCCAAGCCAAACAGATCTGGTACTCTGGCCATAGGCTACTGCTGGCGGCTCGCCATTTGTCCCAATCTCCCCTTCAAATACTCCTCTCTTTCTACCTTCTCTTTCTCATTTATTCCCAGTGTAAACCTTGACGGTAAGTGGCTCTCCAAATATTAATATTAATATTACTCGTAATTACTTGTAAATATTGAAATCAAGTTATTTCAGGGGTAACAGGCAGGGGTGTAGCTCCAGATTCTGGGCCCCATGAAAGAATGTATTTGTAGGCCCCCAGTGAATGCGAGCGCGTGTAAGCGCGCAAGCGGAATCTTTTTTTGCCATTTTTTTATTGATGAAAACGCATAATATGGTTTTTACCTATACATTCGGATCAGCAGTTCAGCACCTGCACTGTTGGTGGGTGAGCCTAGTAAAGGATGTCGCATTGCGTTCAACTTCAATGAATGGACCAATGCAATAGCCAAATATATACCAAAGCCCCCCCTCTCTCTCTATATATCTCACACACACACACACACACACACACACACACACACACACACACACACACACACACACACACACACACACACACATGTCTAGTAAAAAAAAATAAAAAAAATTGGGCCCCCCCCCCCAGTGCTGGGCCCTTGGAATCATACTAAGCTACCCCCCCCCCCCCAGCTACGCCCCTGGTAACAGGGGTAACATCTATGTATATGAGATGTATGTATGATACTTCTTTTACCTTGTTTGTAATCATATATTTGTGATGGGTAGACCACACACAGTGCTGCCAAGTGACATTATAAGTTGAAGCCCATTAATATGGATGATAGACTCTTTTGAAATGTGGACACTGAGGAATATGCTGAAGATAACATGGAAGGATAAGATCAAGAATGAGGAGGTACTGAGAAGAGCGGGTATGCAAGGAGGACAGCTGCTGGAGAGGTTGAAAAAGAGAAAGATGGAGTTGTTCTGTTGGAGGCATGTTCTGAGAGGATCCAGTGGGGAGATGTTCAAGAAGGTGGTGATGGGTGCGGCTGGGTAGCGCAGTGGACTACGCACTCTCCTACCACCGCAGAGACTCTGGGATCGAATCCAGCTGTCAGCGGTACCTCCGGCTTGGTCAGTCGTCCCTACTAACACAATTGGCAGTGTTAGCGGGTGGGAAGCCGGTGGGGTATGTGTCCTGGTCATTGTACTCCTACTGGTCAATCGGGGCGCCTGTTCAGCAGGGAAAGGATCTGGGGGATGAAAAGAAGCGGCTGGCTGACTCCACATGTATCGGAGGAAGACATGTGGTAGTCTTCTCCCTCCCCAGACCGACAGTAGGGGGCAAAAGCGCTCAACGACCAGGAAGGGAATTGGCATAACGACTAAATTGGGATGGGAAATAAATACGGGAAAAAAGGGGGAGAAAAAGTAGATAAAAAAAAGAAGGTGGTGATGGGGAAGGTGGATGGAAAGAGAGGAAGTGGAAGACCAAGAAGAGGCTGGGTAGACGATGTCTGTGATTGGAGCGGAGTCACGGAGTTGGAGAGAAGAAGTGGGGACAGAATGGGTTGGAGAGTGATAGGCAACCTTTGGAACGAAGAAGAAGATGATGATGATGATGATGATGATGATGATGATGATGATGATGATGATGATGATGATTTGATTTGATTTGAAGTCTTTATTTCGAACATGCAATGAATACAACAAACAATAACAAAAAAGAAAAACAACTCAATCTGCATGTTCGAAAAGGAGTAGGAAGAAGTATACACTTATTTAATCCTACCCCTTTTCCACTACTCAAATGAGTGTACTATTTTAAACATAAAAAAGAAAAGAAAAGAAAAGAAAAAAAAAAAAATATATATATATATGCAAAAACAAAAAAACAAAAACTATATATGTATAAAATAAAATAAAATAGAAACAAAATAAAAATGTAAACACCTGTGAATATCAAGTCCCTTCTTCATCCCTGTACCTTGTGAACATAATTTCCTTATACATCAGTTTGAATTGTCTCATGTTTGGACATTGCTTTAACACCACATTAAGACTGTTCCACAGTTTCACTCCACATATTGAGATGCAGTGTTTTCTCATGGTAGTGCGTACGTTTATGATGATGATGATGATGATGATGATGATGATGATGATGATGATGATGATGATGATGATGATGATGATGATGATGATATGGCAGCTGGGATAAGCTTCCAATATATATATTACAATATATCCCTCATAAATTGGTTATTATTTGTTTTCCAATAAAAATCATTGAACATTTAGAGATATTTAGGGGGGCTTACACTATATCTGAATTTAATAATGTGAGGATACCTGGTGGTATAGCCCTTACAATTATACCCTATTATTTTTGTGATATAGCCCATTTATATTTAGCATTTAATTCATCTTGTGTAAGAAATGTAATCTTACATTACAGGTGGCTGTAATCTCTCAAAGCTCTATTGCCATGCCACCCAGGTGCGCACATGGACTTGGCAAGAGTAATATACAATTATTAGGCTTATTATGAAATCATATTTGAAAAGCTTGCAATTATTCAATAATAGACCTTTTCCTAAAGAATATTATAAGTAATGAGCTCTCATCAAAGAAATACAATCAACACGTTAAATTGCATTAGGCTATACTAATAGTTGAAAGTATAGCCTATATATATTTTTACACTGTATTTTATTTTTATATCTAACGTTTGTGAACACTTATACACGTCCTGCTGTTTCCACAGTGGAAACAAGATTGTCTGACTTTTTCTGCACAACACAAGATACAGTAAGATAAGATAATATATTATTTGATTGATCTCCTTGGGGGATATGGCATGTAGCCTACCATGAATGAATGAAAACTGTATTAACAGATGGCAGAATGGGTACAGTATACACAGTGGCGGACTCAGGCTGTTTGAAGGGCAGGAGCGAAAATAAAAAAAGGGCACCTACTGCACAACATGGGACCCCATCCAGTGAGCAAAAAGCTATGATGCGTCATGTATGATGAAATAGTCTTCATCCTTGATTAAGATTAACATTAGAATAACAGACAATCCAGATTAATAGTATAACCACACCTCTATGATAAAAACACACAGGGAACAATACACCTTTAACATTTTTATTTCATAAAACAGTTTAACAGTTAAAGTTAATTCAAGTGCCGTTGAGCTTCTTCCTTTCTCTCTCCTCCCCTTCTCTCCTCATGTCCTCTCCTCTTGTACTCCCTCTCCTCTCATTCTCTCCTCCTGTCCTCTCCTCCCCTTCTCTCCTCCTATACTCCCCTACTCTCCTCCTGTACTCCCCTTCTCTCCTCCTATACTCCCCTTCTCTCCTCCTGTACTCCCCTTCTCTCCTCCTGTCCACGCCTTCTCTCCTCCTGTCCTCTCCTCTCCTTCTCTCCTCCTGTCCTTTACTCTCCTTCTCTCATCCTGTCCTCTCCTCCTGTCCTCTCCTTCTCTTTCTCTCCCTCCCCCTCCCTATCTTCCCCATTCTCTCCATTAAACGTACTATGTACCACCTGACTCCTCCCTCCTGCCATCCTCTGTCCTCTCCTCTATCACCTCTAATGAAAATATGTTGGTTATTTTCATGGACAGATTTGTATGTGCTGGCTCTCCATTGCTGCAATGGAAGGGAGATGGGGGTGGGGGAGTCATAGCAGAATTCGTCTTTTGGTCCTCTGTTATGTCAATGACCTCATTATGATCAATTGGGATATCCCTCTCAATTGAAAGCAGCATAAGATCAGAGAGCCTTTTTCCCCCACATCGGTTTCTGAGCTGGGTTTTGATCAGCTTCAGTTCTACATCATAAAACTGGCACACATCTCTGACAGATACAGCAGCTGTGTCGTTTGTCATGCCCTTCCAGTGACTTGAGATGGTAAGGCAGTGAAGACCTGATAGGATTGACCCAGTAGGCGTGTCATCCTTCCCTTTGAATCTTCGGTGTAGCTCATGGGAGAGTATGTCAAGAAAGGTAAAGAACACCTTTCCTCTGTAGTGCTCCTCCAAGTCTTGGACTTGGTAGTCCTCTGTAGCAGATTGAGAGCTATACCTTTACCTTTGAGGTACCTTCCTGCATCTTGTTTGTCCAGGTATTTCTTCTGGCACCTCAATGCCTGCTGCCTCTGCTTGCCCTTTTGCTTTTGAGAAAAGGACCTTGAACTCCTCATCCTTCCTCATTGCTTTCACTCTTTGTATGACTCCCTCCACAATGGTATATGATGCTGACAAGTCAAGGTATTTTCTCTGAAGTGAAGCAGATGCGATGGCAGTCTCATTGAAGACAGGTGTGGCAATCTCCATGCATAGCATAAATTCAAAATCTATGCTACGCAAGAGCATCCGGGCATCACCTGCTGCTGGTGGATCACTATCAGCCATGTTCTGAAGCAGCTTCACCACAGCAGAAAGGACATTCTTCAGGGATCTCAGAGCATCTTCTCTACACACCCACCGTGTGTCAGACAGCCTTTTCAGTTCACAGAGTCTTTGGCCATGGTCTTTTGCATTTTCACAAACGCAGCGTGGCGTTTTGGAGATCTGGATATGAAAGTGTAGATATTTTCAACCAAACAAAATGCTGGCTTGATTTGGCACTCTCCACCAAGACCAGGTTGAGACAGTGGGCATGGCAGTGCACGTATAAAGCTTTCTCATTGTGGCTCTGAATTTGCAACTGCAGATCGTTGTAGCTTCTGCTCATATTTGCGGCTCCATCGTAGCCTTGGCCCCTGATGTCTTCCACTTTTAATCCATTCTCCTCAAGGAATGTCATCACAACATTCTCCAATTATTTTGCTGTTGTTCCACTCACATCACAAACTTGTAAAAATCTCTCCTTGATTTCCATCTGATGGACAAAGCGACAGTTGTCTCATCCAAGGGAATGGAGAATATTTTGGAATCTTCCATTTCTTTGAGAATTACTCTGCTGACATAGGTGGCAAGGGCACTGATTATGTCATTCTGTGTCTTGTAGGACAACAGTGATGTCTGTGGTTTTTTCTGTTGAGACTGGTTGTGATTGATGTTATCAAGGTGCATTTTGATGGTGGAGTCATATTTTGCAAGTAGCTGTACAAGTTCACGGAAATTCCCTTTGTTCAAAGATGTACCACTTTCATCATGACCCCTGAACGCCCCATCTTGCCGTGCAAGATACAATGTGATGTCTACCAGTCTTCTCATTAGCTCCCCGTTTCTTTGTCGTTCCTGTTCTCTTTTGGCTTGGCCTTCTATGTCTGCCCTCCTGAAAGCCTCTTTCAGTGGTCTCTGTTTGAAGTTGCTCCATCTTACCATGCTTACCATATGTGCTTCTGTTTGTTTATGTTCCTTAATTTTCTCTGAGCCTTTTCTCCAATTGTTAACTCCCCCTGTTCTCCAAGCTGCTTATCATATTTTCTCTCTTTCAAGAAAAGTCGGCAACCAAAACAAAACATAGAATCACTTTCCATAGAATATTCTAGCCAGTGATTATCTTGATACCACTCCCTGTGGAATGAACGCCCCTCTGTCTTTGGATAAGTTAGAACTGGTTGACAAGGTCCAATAGAGCAACAAAACTCAACAAATCTATCAGAGTGGTGGTCTATGCTGTGCTTCTGAACATGGGCTGGATCAGTGGGATATTTTAATGGCAACAGGAGAGCATTCAAGCAGTGGCGTCGCGTGGGTAAAATAAGAGGGGAAGCCAAAAAAAAATTATTAAAAAAAAAATTATTAAATATTTTTATTAATATATATATATATTTTTTTTTGTCAAGCAGTCACCATGTACACTACAGTATGGCTCGGCAGCCAGTCAAACTTTCTTTTTATTTATTTAACAGATTGCAGAATGGGTACAATACAGTACGGCTCAATACACATAATTGTATAAGGGGATGCAGACCAGAGAAAGACGTTTGTCTTGTTTACATCAGGGTCATTATACTGCTGGAGCATTGGTTCATTTTTGGTCCGATTTTTCCTTGCACGATTTTGCAAATTCGAGACACATATTCGGTTGCAAAAAGGTGTGCCACTGTCTCCTCTATGGCCGTGAATATTTTCACGCGGATCGGAATCACGGCGCGCCCGTGGGACACTTTTCCGTTTCGGCGAGTTTATTCCACGCTTTCGGATTTCCTTTTCTAAGCATTTTCGGGGCTACATGTGAATGAGTAAAAGTTGCGGGACGCCCAGATGTTTCCACGATAGAAAGCTCGCGTGGATCCCATAATAGGCTCACTTAATATAGCGTTTTTAAAATCACGCGACATTTTCAGGGTCGCGAGCCGACCTTTTCCCCTCGTTTTCGATGATGGAAGTGATTTAGGAAAAGCTTCGGCACGCCAAGAGGTACCCGTGGATTTAATCTCGCGAGGATCGGGGCAATATTCGGCCCGTGGAAGCAGTCACGGTTTAATACAAATTTCAGAGTGCAGAGGGGAGGTGTGCAGAGGGGATGCCAGACTAATTATTCTGCTCACAGCCCCGTTTTAAACTTTTAAGGTGTGGCAGTCAGCTCGAATCTGATTGGCTAGTATGGGTTTTGGACTCTACATACATGAATCACATGGTTGAGGCTGGAGAAAGACACCTACCCCCTGCCTCTCCTCTAGCTGCAGTGAGCTGAGTCTGACAGTGTGTTAGAGAGAGTGAGAAGGAGAAGAGGGAGACATTAAAAATGCACAGATGAAAAAGAATGTAAACTATATTAAAAAAAAATTATATATATATTTTTTCTTTTTTTCTTTTCATATTTCATATTTGATATTAATTCATATTTTGATAGGGAGGCCTGGCTTCCGTTGGCTTCCATAAGGATTCGCCACTGCATTCAAGTTATTTGTTGGTGTGTCACCATCATTTCTCTCCATACACTGTAAAAAGTAACCAGCATTTCACAACATTTAACAGTATTATCTTACAGTAACATATTGTAATTAAGGCCTCCTGTAATATCCCAACAAATGCATGTAAAAAAGACAGTATCTTTTGATTTCACATTATATTATTCTTATTTCACAATAAGATACCGCAATCAAAATCCTCTGTAATATCACATCAGATGTTGTAATATCACAGTAGCATATGAATATTTCACATAATTTATTTATTATTTCACAATAAAATATTGCAATCAAAATCCTCTGTAATATCACATCAGATGTTGTAATCTCACAGTAGCATATCAACATATCACATTATATTATTCTTATTTCACAATAAGATATTGCAATTTTATACAAAACAAGACGAAAGTGTTTCTCTGTAATATCACATCAGATGTTGTAATCTCACAATAGCATATCAATTTATCACATTATATTATTCTTATTTCACAATCAAATATTGTAATTTTATACAAAACAAGACGAAAGTCTTTCTCTGTAATATCACATCAGATGTTGTAATCTCACAATAGCATATCAATTTATCACATTATATTATTCTTATTTCACAATAAAATATTGTAATTTTATACAAAACAAGATGAAAGTGTTTCTCTGTAATATCACATCAGATGTTGTAATCTCACAGTAGCATATCAACATATCACATTATATTATTCTTATTTCACAATAGAATATTGTAATTTTATACAAAACAAGACAAAAGTCTTTCTCTGTAATATCACATCAGATGTTGTAATCTCACAATAGCATATCAACATATCACATTATATTATTCTTATTTCACAATAAGATGCCGCAATCAAAATCCTCTGTAATATCACATCAGATGTTGTAATCTCACAGTAGCATATGAATATTTCACATAATTTATTTATTATTTCACAATAAAATATTGCAATCAAAATCCTCTGTAATATCACATCACATTTTTTTATCTCACAGTAGCATATGAATATTTCACATAATTTATTTATTATTTCACAATAATATATTGTAATTTTATTAAAAAAAACAAGACAAAAGTCTTTCTCTGTCATATCACATCAGATGTTGTAATCTCACAATAGCATATCAACATATCACATTATATTATTCTTATTTCACAATAAGGTGTTATAAGTGGTTGCTAGGGTGTTTCTAGGTGGTTGCTGTTATGGGTGGTTGCTAGGGTGTTTCTAGGTGGTTGCTAGGGTGTTATAAGTGGTTGCTAGGGTGTTTCTATGGTTGCTAGGGTGTTATAAGTGGTTGCTAGGGTGTTTCTAGGTGGTTGCTAGGGTGTTATAGCTGGTTGCTAGGTTGTTTCTAGGTGGTTGCTAGGGTGTTTCTATGGTTGCTAAGGTGTTATAAGTGGTTGCTAGGGTGTTTCTAGGTGGTTGCTAGGGTGTTTCTAGGTGGTTGCTAGGGTGTTATGGGTGGTTGCTAGGGTGTTTCTAGGTGGTTGCTAGGGTGTTATAAGTGGTTGCTAGGGTGTTTCTAGGTGGTTGCTAGGGTGTTATAAGTGGTTGCTAGGGTGTTTCTAGGTGGTTGCTATGGTGTTATAAGTGGTTGCTAGGGTGTTTCTAGGTGGTTGCTAGGGTGTTATAAGTGGTTGCTAGGGTGTTTCTAGGTGGTTGCTAGGGTGTTATATATGGTTGCTAGGTTGTTTCTAGGTGGTTGCTAGGGTGTTATAAGTGGTTGCTAGGGTGTTTCTATGGTTGCTAGGGTGTTATAAGTGGTTGCTAGGGTGTTTCTAGGTGGTTGCTAGGGTGTTATGGGTGGTTGCTAGGGTGTTTCTAGGTGGTTGCTAGGGTGTTTCTAGGTGGTTGCTAGGGTGTTATGGGTGGTTGCTAGGGTGTTTCTAGGTGGTTGCTAGGGTGTTATAAGTGGTTGCTAGGGTGTTTCTAGGTGGTTGCTAGGGTGTTATAAGTGGTTGCTAGGGTGTTTCTAGGTGGTTGCTATGGTGTTATAAGTGGTTGCTAGGGTGTTTCTAGGTGGTTGCTAGGGTGTTATAAGTGGTTGCTAGGGTGTTTCTAGGTGGTTGCTAGGGTGTTATATATGGTTGCTAGGTTGTTTCTAGGTGGTTGCTAGGGTGTTATAAGTGGTTGCTAGAGTGTTTCTATGGTTGCTAGGGTGTTATAAGTGGTTGCTAGGGTGTTTCTAGGTGGTTGCTAGGGTGTTATGGGTGGTTGCTAGGGTGTTTCTAGGTGGTTGCTAGGGTGTTATAAGTGGTTGCTAGGGTGTTTCTAGGTGGTTGCTAGGGTGTTATAAGTGGTTGCTAGGGTGTTTCTAGGTGGTTGCTATGGTGTTATAAGTGGTTGCTAGGGTGTTTCTAGGTGGTTGCTAGGGTGTTATAAGTGGTTGCTAGGGTGTTTCTAGGTGGTTGCTAGGGTGTTATATATGGTTGCTAGGTTGTTTCTAGGTGGTTGCTAGGGTGTTATAAGTGGTTGCTAGGGTGTTTCTATGGTTGCTAGGGTGTTATAAGTGGTTGCTAGGGTGTTTCTAGGTGGTTGCTAGGGTGTTATGGGTGGTTGCTAGGGTGTTTCTAGGTGGTTGCTAGGGTGTTATAAGTGGTTGCTAGGGTGTTTCTAGGTGGTTGCTAGGGTGTTTCTAGGTGGTTGCTAGGGTGTTATGGGTGGTTGCTAGGGTGTTTCTAGGTGGTTGCTAGGGTGTTATAAGTGGTTGCTAGGGTGTTTCTAGGTGGTTGCTAGGGTGTTATAAGTGGTTGCTAGGGTGTTTCTAGGTGGTTGCTATGGTGTTATAAGTGGTTGCTAGGGTGTTTCTAGGTGGTTGCTAGGGTGTTATAAGTGGTTGCTAGGGTGTTTCTAGGTGGTTGCTAGGGTGTTATATATGGTTGCTAGGTTGTTTCTAGGTGGTTGCTAGGGTGTTATATGTGGTTGCTAGGGTGTTTCTAGGTGGTTGCTAGGGTGTTATAAGTGGTTGCTAGGGTGTTTCTAGGTGGTTGCTAGGGTGTTATATGTGGTTGCTAGGGTGTTTCTAGGTGGTTGCTAGGGTGTTATAAGTGGTTGCTAGGGTGTTTCTAGGTGGTTGCTAGGGTGTTATATGTGGTTGCTAGGGTGTTTCTAGGTGGTTGCTAGGGTGAAAAGCATGGTGAAGAGGTCGTGACCCGGGTGGGCGGGGTCTGCCATGATCTTCCTCGCCCTCCTCAAGGCCCTGGAGGAATGTAGGGACTTGAGGGAGGGAAGGGGGCAGCCGATCACACTCTCCGCTGATCGTATCACCCGCTGCAGCCTTGTCCCTGACCGTGGCTGCAGGGAACCAGGTGATGATGGAGAGGGTGAGGATGGACTGGATGATGGCAGTGTAGAACTGGTACCCAGATTCGGCTCAATCAGGGACTAAACATGTTTCGCAATTATGCCAGATCAATGTGGAACGCCCTACCCAAAGCTGTAAAGGAATGTGAATCACTACCCACTTTCAAAACCACTCTCAAAGAACACCTATACGGGAGACTGCAATTCGAAACTGGCCCCTGTAAATGTCCTAACCCAACCCCCTCCAATGTACAGTAAATTACCAAACATGGTTTTGTCAATATTCCAATGTGCTTGTATACAGTTGTACAGTGTCCACCCACCCCTCCTATACCCAACCTACCCAACCCCCCCACCCCACCCACCCAACCATCTCCAATGTACAGCCCCCCCCCACCCCACCCCACCTAATGTACGGTTTCATAAATGTATAGATGTAGCAGTACTGTCTGTATGTCATGTATGTGTGTGTGTGTGTGTGTGTAAATGAATGAACCGAAATATGTAGTTTGCTGATAGATACACAAAATGGGTTTATTTATGTTGATTTAATTTGGTTGTGTTGATGTTTCCATTTTTGCAAAATGCATATTCTGTTTGTTTTACACAATAAGTCTATTGGTGTGTTGTGTGTGTGTAAGGGCAGGTGTAGAAGATTTTTTCTTCTTCCTGTTCCTTTCGGCCATGGTATTTGGTGAATTATATGTACTGTTGGACTGTGGTAATTCCATGTACGAATAAATAAATGATGATGACGATGTATGTCCTGATGAATTGAAAGGTTATGGGGGACCCTGATGTAAACAAGACGAAAGTCTTTCTCTGGTCTGCATCCCCTTAACAATTGTGTGTATTGAGCTGTACTGTATTGTACCCATTCTGCAATCTGTTAATAAAGTTTTCAATCAATCAATCAATCAATCAATCAATCAATCAATCAATCAGTACCCGTTCTGCACCTGCGTATTGGGGGCCACTATATAATGCATGATTAGGAGACATGTTGAGACTTGTCTAGGCTGCCTGCACACACACCAGCTTCCTGGGCGGGCGCCTCCCAGAGTGCACTACACCTGTACCTTGCCTCCCAGAATACCTGCACCTTCCTCCATTGTTGTATCAGCGTGTGCTGTATCTCTGCATCGTTAATCGACAATAAAACGTGAGTATATAGTGCATGATAAAGTCGATGGTGGATATTATTCTGTATCTATGATTTCGATTGCAAACGCCAGCGGAGTAGTGCTGTGTTCGTTTTTTACATGGTTATGCGTTTTTACACGTTATGTGTGCCTGCTGCTAATGTTAGCTGTTAGCTATGTCTGACCTCTGTTGGGTAATGCAACGTTGCCTACCAAACAACGGGACCACTGTGTTTTTTTTTTATATTGCTCCTGGCTGTTCAAACAAATTTTACCGTGTGAAAGAGGGGAAAGTTGGTTCATTTCCACAAACTACCAGTGAAAAAGTGTTGTTCTGAACTGGAGCTATAGTATAGCCAGCCATTTAGCTACCTGGCTACCTATATAGCTTCAGTTCAGCTAACTAGCTACATGCAGCATTTAGCCAGTGATGGGCAAGCTACTTGGAAAATGTAGTAAGCTACACTAGTTACTCTCGATTAAATATAGCTCAACTACAATGGAAGCTATCCCCAGATAAATGTAGCAAGCTACACTACAAAAATAGCACACTACTTTTTTTTTTTTTTTTTTACTTTACTTTATGATCAGGTTTCCACCAAACAAATACAGTAGGCAGGCAAAAGAAAGTTCAGTTTGTTTATGAAACAAGCCCTCGGTCTGGCTTTTTGTGTCATCATTTTAACATGAACTTGTATTATGTACAAAATGTTAATAAAGTATGAGGAAATAACTGTGGAAACGTAATAAATAAAAGGCCAAATCAATCAAATAAACACTAAAATATATACTCTCTCTATTGGAATGGAGACTTTTCAGCACAGGATAAACTGCCCACTTTATCAACCAAAACGTCTTCAATATCAGAATTTTAACTAATAATAACTGTCTTACTGAATTTTACTATTATGCTACCATGTCTATACTACCACCAACTATGCTGTCTATACTACAGTATGTACTCGGAGTATAACACTCAAGCTCGACACTGCTAGACAAACAATACTAATTTATAGACTATTTGTTTCCTGTGCAGTACACCTGAGATTAATCACCTCATGCAGTACTGTTTGACATGAATTTATGCGTCGTTCCCTGTGTTTTTTTTCTTTCCTCTTGCCTCCCTCCCTTGTCCTAGGGCCTGCCTACTGATTGCATATGCCTGAATCTTTCCGGCCGACAAGGCGTACAGGACAGTAATCTGCACTGACGTCTCCCCAGATCCATGCACGGATTGCTTCTTGGTTGTATAGGTAGGCCTATATGCAACACAGATCGTAGTTTATAGACTATATTTGTTTCCTGTGCAGTACACCTGAGATTAATCACCTCATGCAGTACTGTTTGACATGAATTTATGCGTCGTTCCCTGTGTTTTTTTTCTGTCCTAGGGCCTGCCTACTGATTGCCTATGCCTGAATCTTTCCGGCCGACAAGGCGTACAGGACAGTAATCTGCACTGACGTCTCCCCAGATCCATGCACGGATTGCTTCTTGGTTGTATAGGTAGGCCTATATGCAACACAGATCGTAGTTTATAGACTATATTTGTTTCCTGTACAGTACACCTGAGATTAATCACCTCATGCAGTACTGTTTGACATGAATTTATGCGTCGTTCCCTGTGTTTTTTTTCTGTCCTAGGGCCTGCCTACTGATTGCCTATGCCTGAATCTTTCCGGCCGACAAGGCGTACAGGACAGTAATCTGCACTGACGTCTCCCCAGATCCATGCACGGATTGCTTCTTGGTTGTATAGGTAGGCCTATATGCAACACAGATCGTAGTTTATAGACTATATTTGTTTCCTGTGCAGTACACCTGAGATTAATCACCTCATGCAGTACTGTTTGACATGAATTTATGCGTCGTTCCCTGTGTTTTTTTTCTTTCCTCTTGCCTCCCTCCCTTGTCCTAGGGCCTGCCAACTGATTGCCTGCCTGAATCGTTCCGGCCGACAAGGCGTACAGGACAGTAATCTGCACTGACGTCTCCCCAGATCCATGCACGGATTGTTTCTTGGTTGTATAGGTAGGCCTATATGCAACACAGATCGTAGTTTATAGACTATTTGTTTCCTGTGCAGTACACCTGAGATTAGCCTATAGTATACGTTCATAATCTGCATGCAAACTGTAATCTCTCCTTTCTCTGGTTTCCTTTTTTCTAGGTCATCAGAGAGGTCTTTAACATACAGTATCCTGTTCAGTGGCATCTTGTTCAGTGAGGCAGCCAGGCTAACCAGTGTTCAGTGTGAGGCAGATGTAATGATTGGGTAGGTAACTATAGCACGCACAACAATGTTCCACTGTAAATATATTCGATGTCAGCATGTGTCTGAGAGTGTGCATACCTTTGTCCAGCACGCGCAGCTCCACAGTAACGCCCCCAATTATCTTTATCAGTGCGGGATACCTGACTGCTCACAGAGGTTCAGAAAACACGCAGCACTGAGATCTCATATATATAGGCTGCATAGGTGCTACCTGCAAGCTGGTCAGCCGCCTAGACCTCCTAGATCAGCTCTACCACCTGACACATCCTTGAAATGTGTGCTTGAGGCTTGTGCATTTAAGTGTGACACTTTAGCCTCTCTTATCAAGCATTTGAAGACACACATAAAGGGAGGAATGGAATCGCCATGTCCATTTAGAGGTTGTGATTGCAGGTTCACAAACGTAATGACTTTTGCTTCACATATTTCCAGGAAACACAAGGATTCAGTTTTAGATGACTTGGTACTAGACAAGTCTACAGAGTCATTGCCAGAACCCAGTCAGACGTATTCAGAAGCTGCTGGTGAACATGATGAACCAGAAGTGCCATTAGCTGTGGACGAAACCCTTTTTTTACATAACCTTACACTTTTCTATTTGAAATTGCAATCTAAGCTACTCTTACCGGCAAGCACCATACAAACCATTATTGAGGACTTTCAAATTGCTCATGAACTTGGCCTGTCTCATACACTTAACGTTCTGAGTGAGAAATTGAAGAAACTTGGAATCCCTCAGGCCACTATAAGCAGCATGGTTGATGAAGTGAACAGAGATGATCTACTCACACTTTTTAACAAGGGAAGACTCAGTACAGATACAAAGAGGAAGTCTGCTTTTAAAGAGTGTTTCAACCATGTTCATCCCGTGCCTTTGCTCTTGGGCAATGATGAAAATGACAAAGAATGCTTTGCTCAGTATGTACCTATACATGAGACATTGGTGACACTGTTCAAAAACGAGTCTCTACGAGAACAGTATAACATGACACGTTTGCAGCAATCTACTGATGCTGTCTATCAGGATGTCAAGGATGGAGAAGGATTTCAAAGTAATCCAATGTTGAAAGCTGACCCTTCCTCACTTGGTTTGATACTGTACCAAGATGCCTTCGAGGTTGTTAATCCACTGGGCTCAGGGAAGAAAAAGCACAAGGTCTTAGCTGTTTACCTAACCCTGACTGACATCTTGCCTCACAATAGATCTTCTATAGATCAAATGCAACTTGTTCTCTTATGTAGGGAGCAGGACTTTAAGTATTTTGGGCTAAAAAAGGTTTTTGCACATCTGATTGAGGACCTCAAAATCCTGGAGGAGAGAGGTGTAGTCATATCTGATGGCACTGTACTAAAGGGCTCTTTGGTTGCCATTGCAGGAGACAACTTAGGATCCCATTCTATTGGGGGATTTTTAGAAAACTTCAGTCGATCTAAATATTTTTGTCGCTACTGTCAGGTACAGAGAGAGGATTTTGTGAAGAATCCAGTGTTGTGTGGTGCCACAAGAACGGTCCAATCATACACAAGTAATTTGCAAGACCTGGAAACTAGTACCACAGACTCTGTATGCGGTATCAAGTTTGACTCTCCTTTCAACCAGCTTTCTCATTTCCATGTTTGCCAGCCTGGCCTCCCACCATGTCTAGGCCATGATTTATTTGAGGGAGTCATGGCTTATGACCTTCCTTTATATATTCGCCATTTAGTCCAGGAGAATCATTTTACTTACCTGCAGTTAAATCGGTGCAAAAACAAGTTCCGATATGAAGGGAACGATGGTAGGGACAAACCAGCAGACCTCTCTCCCAGCAGTGACAAACTAAGTGGGCATGCAGTTCAAAACTGGTGTTTCCTTAGATTACTCCCTCTCTTGGTGGGTGGCAGGATTAAAGATCCCTGTGACAATGAGGTGTGGCAGCTCATTTTGCAGCTGAGAGAGATGGTTGAGCTTATCTGTGCACCAGTCATTACAGAAGGCCAGGTAGCATATCTGAAAGTCATCACAGAGGAGTACATATGCAACAGGAAAAGGCTCTTCCCCAATGCCCCCCTGAGGCCAAAGCATCACTATATTGGCCATTATCCAGATCTAATCATCCACTTTGGCCCACTTATTCGCCTGTGGACTCTGCGGTTTGAAAGCAAACACACTTTTTTCAAACAGTGTGCCAGAAAATTGCACAATTTCAAAAATCTGTGCAAAACACTAGCAGAGAGACACCAACTCCTCCAGGCCTACCTGAGTGCGGGAAACTTGTTTCCTCCTGTTATACAGGTAGAGAAGGGGACTGCCTTTTATTTGGATGATTACAACAACAAGATCAGGGCATCTGTAGCCAGTTGTCAATTTGAGTCTCAGTCTGCAGTGGCTTGTAACAATGTTACAGTCAAAGGCACAGACTACAGAAAGGGGATGTTCATCTTGTTTGGGAACAGTGATGAAGGACTTCACATGGGGAAGATTATGCTGGTCATTGTTGCCCAAAACTCTGTCCACTTTGTCTCAGAGAAACACATTTGTGTGAAGTTGATTGACATGGGTGTGTACTGTGACTTAGGAGTGGCCCAAGAGGATTACGTGTGCATTAAGCACAAAGATTTACTGGACTACTATCCTCTTCCAGCATATGCTTATTGCGCTCCACCATTCTTTTCCAGGAGCAGTTTAAACAGGAAAGGGAGGATATGACAGACGTGAGGACAGACGTAAGTGGAGCAGGATATCAAGTAACCTTAAGATAGTTGATTTTGTATTGTTGATTGTATAGCGAGCACATGTTGGCAGTTAACCGCATATAGTGCACTGCAAACAGACAAGTAGGGAATATGCACAAACTGATTCATGATTGACCCTAATCAATGAGACTAGGTAATGGAAGATATAAAGGAAGCAGTTTGGTCATATTTACCGGGCCTCCCTGATGACTTACTGACCACCCTACTTGAGGATCTTGGAGTGGAGAGTGTCGAAGATCTGGCCTTAATGGAGAGGGTGGATCTGGTCCGACACCTCAAACCAATCCAGTGTCGGAAGCTGATGGATGGTCTTAAGAAAGGTAAATTCATATTTAGACTTGCGTGACACTTGGAACTATGCCCTTGGAACATTGGCATAACTGTTTTTGTCCCTTCTAGGGTTAGTAACCCTTAATATGGAGGTGCTCCCTCCCCATCCAATTGCTTCAAGTTCCCCAACACATCCAATTGCTTCAAGTTCCCCAACAACGAGCTCTGTGAACACTCTGTCCTCTCCGAACACCTCTATGCAATCTCTGTTGTGCAGCCCCCCAAGCACTCCAAACTCTTCACAGCCTGGCAGCGCATGGCATGTAGACTTTTGTGTCAACTGGAACCGGATGTCAACAGCCATTCAACGTGCAGTGGAAAAAGAACAGAGACCAAAGCCAGATGAGAGAAGGGCCTTTGTGAACGCTTTGGTGGATCAGATGATGGAGCACGAGCACAACCCAACCAGAACCACGTGCCTCAGTATCGTCCGAACAATTGTCAGGAGCCATCCTGACACCTTTGCTGACATTAGCAGGCGAGGTGAAATGGTTGGAGACGGATGCCACTCTCTTCTCCAACAAGTAAAAACAAGAGTGGAGTATAAAAGCAGGAACAACACTCTGGCTAGACGCCGCAGAGGCAGAGAGGAAAGACGGCCCACTGGCGTGGCAGGAGAGTCCAGGCTGACGAGAGGTCCTGTTGACCAATACGGGTAGGGGTGGCAAAACAAACGGCGCCAGTGTCCTCTCCATTCACGCTCGCAGCAATTAGGGGTTAAAGTGGCACTGCCAATGCTCGACTAACTTAGGTTATTTGGATTGAATGTTTAAATTATGTGTAGATTTTTTTTTAATATAATTTCTAGGGCTGTCCCTGACTAAGGATTTGGATAGTCGACTATGATTGGCCAAAATGTGCAGTTAGTCGACAAAAATAAAATAAAAAGTAGAATATATATATATATTTATATATATATTTTTTTTATCATTCCATTTGGGCTGTGGGGGGTGCTAGGGTGTTTCTAGGTGGTTGCTAGGGTGTTATATGTGGTTGCTAGGGTGTTTCTAGGTGGTTGCTAGGGTGTTATAAGTGGTTGCTAGGGTGTTTCTAGGTGGTTGCTAGGGTGTTATATGTGGTTGCTAGGGTGTTTCTAGGTGGTTGCTAGGGTGAAAAGCATGGTGAAGAGGTCGTGACCCGGGTGGGCGGGGTCTGCCATGATCTTCCTCGCCCTCCTCAAGGCCCTGGAGGAATGTAGGGACTTGAGGGAGGGAAGGGGGCAGCCGATCACACTCTCCGCTGATCGTATCACCCGCTGCAGCCTTGTCCCTGACCGTGGCTGCAGGGAACCAGGTGATGATGGAGAGGGTGAGGATGGACTGGATGATGGCAGTGTAGAACTGGTACCCAGATTCGGCTCAATCAGGGACTAAACATGTTTCGCAATTATGCCAGATCAATGTGGAACGCCCTACCCAAAGCTGTAAAGGAATGTGAATCACTACCCACTTTCAAAACCACTCTCAAAGAACACCTATACGGGAGACTGCAATTCGAAACTGGCCCCTGTAAATGTCCTAACCCAACCCCCTCCAATGTACAGTAAATTACCAAACATGGTTTTGTCAATATTCCAATGTGCTTGTATACAGTTGTACAGTGTCCACCCACCCCTCCTATACCCAACCTACCCAACCCCCCCACCCCACCCACCCAACCATCTCCAATGTACAGCCCCCCCCCACCCCACCCCACCTAATGTACGGTTTCATAAATGTATAGATGTAGCAGTACTGTCTGTATGTCATGTATGTGTGTGTGTGTGTGTGTGTAAATGAATGAACCGAAATATGTAGTTTGCTGATAGATACACAAAATGGGTTTATTTATGTTGATTTAATTTGGTTGTGTTGATGTTTCCATTTTTGCAAAATGCATATTCTGTTTGTTTTACACAATAAGTCTATTGGTGTGTTGTGTGTGTGTAAGGGCAGGTGTAGAAGATTTTTTCTTCTTCCTGTTCCTTTCGGCCATGGTATTTGGTGAATTATATGTACTGTTGGACTGTGGTAATTCCATGTACGAATAAATAAATGATGATGACGATGTATGTCCTGATGAATTGAAAGGTTATGGGGGACCCTGATGTAAACAAGACGAAAGTCTTTCTCTGGTCTGCATCCCCTTAACAATTGTGTGTATTGAGCTGTACTGTATTGTACCCATTCTGCAATCTGTTAATAAAGTTTTCAATCAATCAATCAATCAATCAATCAATCAATCAATCAATCAGTACCCGTTCTGCACCTGCGTATTGGGGGCCACTATATAATGCATGATTAGGAGACATGTTGAGACTTGTCTAGGCTGCCTGCACACACACCAGCTTCCTGGGCGGGCGCCTCCCAGAATGCACTACACCTGTACCTTGCCTCCCAGAATACCTGCACCTTCCTCCATTGTTGTATCAGCGTGTGCTGTATCTCTGCATCGTTAATCGACAATAAAACGTGAGTATATAGTGCATGATAAAGTCGATGGTGGATATTATTCTGTATCTATGATTTCGATTGCAAACGCCAGCGGAGTAGTGCTGTGTTCGTTTTTTACATGGTTATGCGTTTTTACACGTTATGTGTGCCTGCTGCTAATGTTAGCTGTTAGCTATGTCTGACCTCTGTTGGGTAATGCAACGTTGCCTACCAAACAACGGGACCACTGTGTTTTTTTTTTATATTGCTCCTGGCTGTTCAAACTAATTTTACCGTGTGAAAGAGGGGAAAGTTGGTTCATTTCCACAAACTACCAGTGAAAAAGTGTTGTTCTGAACTGGAGCTATAGTATAGCCAGCCATTTAGCTACCTGGCTACCTATATAGCTTCAGTTCAGCTAACTAGCTACATGCAGCATTTAGCCAGTGATGGGCAAGCTACTTGGAAAATGTAGTAAGCTACACTAGTTACTCTCGATTAAATATAGCTCAACTACAATGGAAGCTATCCCCAGATAAATGTAGCAAGCTACACTACAAAAATAGCACACTACTTTTTTTTTTTTTTTTTTACTTTACTTTATGATCAGGTTTCCACCAAACAAATACAGTAGGCAGGCAAAAGAAAGTTCAGTTTGTTTATGAAACAAGCCCTCGGTCTGGCTTTTTGTGTCATCATTTTAACATGAACTTGTATTATGTACAAAATGTTAATAAAGTATGAGGAAATAACTGTGGAAACGTAATAAATAAAAGGCCAAATCAATCAAATAAACACTAAAATATATACTCTCTCTATTGGAATGGAGACTTTTCAGCACAGGATAAACTGCCCACTTTATCAACCAAAACTTCTTCAATATCAGAATTTTAACTAATAATAACTGTCTTACTGAATTTTACTATTATGCTACCATGTCTATACTACCACCAACTATGCTGTCTATACTACAGTATGTACTCGGAGTATAACACTCAAGCTCGACACTGCTAGACAAACAATACTAATTTATAGACTATTTGTTTCCTGTGCAGTACACCTGAGATTAATCACCTCATGCAGTACTGTTTGACATGAATTTATGCGTCGTTCCCTGTGTTTTTTTTCTTTCCTCTTGCCTCCCTCCCTTGTCCTAGGGCCTGCCTACTGATTGCCTATGCCTGAATCTTTCCGGCCGACAAGGCGTACAGGACAGTAATCTGCACTGACGTCTCCCCAGATCCATGCACGGATTGCTTCTTGGTTGTATAGGTAGGCCTATATGCAACACAGATCGTAGTTTATAGACTATATTTGTTTCCTGTGCAGTACACCTGAGATTAATCACCTCATGCAGTACTGTTTGACATGAATTTATGCGTCGTTCCC
The DNA here is from genome assembly GCF_963971535.1 of Notolepis coatsorum. Taxonomy (NCBI): domain Eukaryota; kingdom Metazoa; phylum Chordata; class Actinopteri; order Aulopiformes; family Paralepididae; genus Notolepis; species Notolepis coatsorum. The sequence goes on from NC_140165.1 coordinate 76,362,092, forward strand.
TGTGTTTTTTTTCTGTCCTAGGGCCTGCCTACTGATTGCCTATGCCTGAATCTTTCTGGCCGACAAGGCGTACAGGACAGTAATCTGCACTGACGTCTCCCCAGATCCATGCACGGATTGCTTCTTGGTTGTATAGGTAGGCCTATATGCAACACAGATCGTAGTTTATAGACTATATTTGTTTCCTGTGCAGTACACCTGAGATTAATCACCTCATGCAGTACTGTTTGACATGAATTTATGCGTCGTTCCCTGTGTTTTTTTTCTGTCCTAGGGCCTGCCTACTGATTGCCTATGCCTGAATCTTTCCGGCCGACAAGGCGTACAGGACAGTAATCTGCACTGACGTCTCCCCAGATCCATGCACGGATTGCTTCTTGGTTGTATAGGTAGGCCTATATGCAACACAGATCGTAGTTTATAGACTATATTTGTTTCCTGTGCAGTACACCTGAGATTAATCACCTCATGCAGTACTGTTTGACATGAATTTATGCGTCGTTCCCTGTGTTTTTTTTCTTTCCTCTTGCCTCCCTCCCTTGTCCTAGGGCCTGCCAACTGATTGCCTGCCTGAATCGTTCCGGCCGACAAGGCGTACAGGACAGTAATCTGCACTGACGTCTCCCCAGATCCATGCACGGATTGTTTCTTGGTTGTATAGGTAGGCCTATATGCAACACAGATCGTAGTTTATAGACTATTTGTTTCCTGTGCAGTACACCTGAGATTAGCCTATAGTATACGTTCATAATCTGCATGCAAACTGTAATCTCTCCTTTCTCTGGTTTCCTTTTTTCTAGGTCATCAGAGAGGTCTTTAACATACAGTATCCTGTTCAGTGGCATCTTGTTCAGTGAGGCAGCCAGGCTAACCAGTGTTCAGTGTGAGGCAGATGTAATGATTGGGTAGGTAACTATAGCACGCACAACAATGTTCCACTGTAAATATATTCGATGTCAGCATGTGTCTGAGAGTGTGCATACCTTTGTCCAGCACGCGCAGCTCCACAGTAACGCCCCCAATTATCTTTATCAGTGCGGGATACCTGACTGCTCACAGAGGTTCAGAAAACACGCAGCACTGAGATCTCATATATATAGGCTGCATAGGTGCTACCTGCAAGCTGGTCAGCCGCCTAGACCTCCTAGATCAGCTCTACCACCTGACACATCCTTGAAATGTGTGCTTGAGGCTTGTGCATTTAAGTGTGACACTTTAGCCTCTCTTATCAAGCATTTGAAGACACACATAAAGGGAGGAATGGAATCGCCATGTCCATTTAGAGGTTGTGATTGCAGGTTCACAAACGTAATGACTTTTGCTTCACATATTTCCAGGAAACACAAGGATTCAGTTTTAGATGACTTGGTACTAGACAAGTCTACAGAGTCATTGCCAGAACCCAGTCAGACGTATTCAGAAGCTGCTGGTGAACATGATGAACCAGAAGTGCCATTAGCTGTGGACGAAACCCTTTTTTTACATAACCTTACACTTTTCTATTTGAAATTGCAATCTAAGCTACTCTTACCGGCAAGCACCATACAAACCATTATTGAGGACTTTCAAATTGCTCATGAACTTGGCCTGTCTCATACACTTAACGTTCTGAGTGAGAAATTGAAGAAACTTGGAATCCCTCAGGCCACTATAAGCAGCATGGTTGATGAAGTGAACAGAGATGATCTACTCACACTTTTTAACAAGGGAAGACTCAGTACAGAAACAAAGAGGAAGTCTGCTTTTAAAGAGTGTTTCAACCATGTTCATCCCGTGCCTTTGCTCTTGGGCAATGATGAAAATGACAAAGAATGCTTTGCTCAGTATGTACCTATACATGAGACATTGGTGACACTGTTCAAAAACGAGTCTCTACGAGAACAGTATAACATGACACGTTTGCAGCAATCTACTGATGCTGTCTATCAGGATGTCAAGGATGGAGAAGGATTTCAAAGTAATCCAATGTTGAAAGCTGACCCTTCCTCACTTGGTTTGATACTGTACCAAGATGCCTTCGAGGTTGTTAATCCACTGGGCTCAGGGAAGAAAAAGCACAAGGTCTTAGCTGTTTACCTAACCCTGACTGACATATTGCCTCACAATAGATCTTCTATAGATCAAATGCAACTTGTTCTCTTATGTAGGGAGCAGGACTTTAAGTATTTTGGGCTAAAAAAGGTTTTTGCACATCTGATTGAGGACCTCAAAATCCTGGAGGAGAGAGGTGTAGTCATATCTGATGGCACTGTACTAAAGGGCTCTTTGGTTGCCATTGCAGGAGACAACTTAGGATCCCATTCTATTGGGGGATTTTTAGAAAACTTCAGTCGATCTAAATATTTTTGTCGCTACTGTCAGGTACAGAGAGAGGATTTTGTGAAGAATCCAGTGTTGTGTGGTGCCACAAGAACGGTCCAATCATACACAAGTAATTTGCAAGACCTGGAAACTAGTACCACAGACTCTGTATGCGGTATCAAGTTTGACTCTCCTTTCAACCAGCTTTCTCATTTCCATGTTTGCCAGCCTGGCCTCCCACCATGTCTAGGCCATGATTTATTTGAGGGAGTCATGGCTTATGACCTTCCTTTATATATTCGCCATTTAGTCCAGGAGAATCATTTTACTTACCTGCAGTTAAATAGGTGCAAAAACAAGTTCCGATATGAAGGGAACGATGGTAGGGACAAACCAGCAGACCTGTCTCCCAGCAGTGACAAACTAAGTGGGCATGCAGTTCAAAACTGGTGTTTCCTTAGATTACTCCCTCTCTTGGTGGGTGGCAGGATTAAAGATCCCTGTGACAATGAGGTGTGGCAGCTCATTTTGCAGCTGAGAGAGATGGTTGAGCTTATCTGTGCACCAGTCATTACAGAAGGCCAGGTAGCATATCTGAAAGTCATCACAGAGGAGTACATATGCAACAGGAAAAGGCTCTTCCCCAATGCCCCCCTGAGGCCAAAGCATCACTATATTGGCCATTATCCAGATCTAATCATCCACTTTGGCCCACTTATTCGCCTGTGGACTCTGCGGTTTGAAAGCAAACACACTTTTTTCAAACAGTGTGCCAGAAAATTGCACAATTTCAAAAATCTGTGCAAAACACTAGCAGAGAGACACCAACTCCTCCAGGCCTACCTGAGTGCGGGAAACTTGTTTCCTCCTGTTATACAGGTAGAGAAGGGGACTGCCTTTTATTTGGATGATTACAACAACAAGATCAGGGCATCTGTAGCCAGTTGTCAATTTGAGTCTCAGTCTGCAGTGGCTTGTAACAATGTTACAGTCAAAGGCACAGACTACAGAAAGGGGATGTTCATCTTGTTTGGGAACAGTGATGAAGGACTTCACATGGGGAAGATTATGCTGGTCATTGTTGCCCAAAACTCTGTCCACTTTGTCTCAGAGAAACACATTTGTGTGAAGTTGATTGACATGGGTGTGTACTGTGACTTAGGAGTGGCCCAAGAGGATTACGTGTGCATTAAGCACAAAGATTTACTGGACTACTATCCTCTTCCAGCATACAACGTGCACGATCAGATGCTTATTGCGCTCCACCATTCTTTTCCAGGAGCAGTTTAAACAGGAAAGGGAGGATATGACAGACGTGAGGACAGACGTAAGTGGAGCAGGATATCAAGTAACCTTAAGATAGTTGATTTTGTATTGTTGATTGTATAGCGAGCACATGTTGGCAGTTAACCGCATATAGTGCACTGCAAACAGACAAGTAGGGAATATGCACAAACTGATTCATGATTGACCCTAATCAATGAGACTAGGTAATGGAAGATATAAAGGAAGCAGTTTGGTCATATTTACCGGGCCTCCCTGATGACTTACTGACCACCCTACTTGAGGATCTTGGAGTGGAGAGTGTCGAAGATCTGGCCTTAATGGAGAGGGTGGATCTGGTCCGACACCTCAAACCAATCCAGTGTCGGAAGCTGATGGATGGTCTTAAGAAAGGTAAATTCATATTTAGACTTGCGTGACACTTGGAACTATGCCCTTGGAACATTGGCATAACTGTTTTTGTCCCTTCTAGGGTTAGTAACCCTTAATATGGAGGTGCTCCCTCCCCATCCAATTGCTTCAAGTTCCCCAACACATCCAATTGCTTCAAGTTCCCCAACAACGAGCTCTGTGAACACTCTGTCCTCTCCGAACACCTCTATGCAATCTCTGTTGTGCAGCCCCCCAAGCACTCCAAACTCTTCACAGCCTGGCAGCGCATGGCATGTAGACTTTTGTGTCAACTGGAACCGGATGTCAACAGCCATTCAACGTGCAGTGGAAAAAGAACAGAGACCAAAGCCAGATGAGAGAAGGGCCTTTGTGAACGCTTTGGTGGATCAGATGATGGAGCACGAGCACAACCCAACCAGAACCACGTGCCTCAGTATCGTCCGAACAATTGTCAGGAGCCATCCTGACACCTTTGCTGACATTAGCAGGCGAGGTGAAATGGTTGGAGACGGATGCCACTCTCTTCTCCAACAAGTAAAAACAAGAGTGGAGTATAAAAGCAGGAACAACACTCTGGCTAGACGCCGCAGAGGCAGAGAGGAAAGACGGCCCACTGGCGTGGCAGGAGAGTCCAGGCTGACGAGAGGTCCTGTTGACCAATACGGGTAGGGGTGGCAAAACAAACGGCGCCAGTGTCCTCTCCATTCACGCTCGCAGCAATTAGGGGTTAAAGTGGCACTGCCAATGCTCGACTAACTTAGGTTATTTGGATTGAATGTTTAAATTATGTGTAGATTTTTTTTTAATATAATTTCTAGGGCTGTCCCTGACTAAGGATTTGGATAGTCGACTATGATTGGCCAAAATGTGCAGTTAGTCGACAAAAATAAAATAAAAAGTAGAATATATATATATATTTATATATATATTTTTTTTATCATTCCATTTGGGCTGTGGGGGGTGCTAGGGTGTTTCTAGGTGGTTGCTAGGGTGTTATATGTGGTTGCTAGGGTGTTTCTAGGTGGTTGCTAGGGTGTTATAAGTGGTTGCTAGGGTGTTTCTAGGTGGTTGCTAGGGTGTTATATGTGGTTGCTAGGGTGTTTCTAGGTGGTTGCTAGGGTGAAAAGCATGGTGAAGAGGTCGTGACCCGGGTGGGCGGGGTCTGCCATGATCTTCCTCGCCCTCCTCAAGGCCCTGGAGGAATGTAGGGACTTGAGGGAGGGAAGGGGGCAGCCGATCACACTCTCCGCTGATCGTATCACCCGCTGCAGCCTTGTCCCTGACCGTGGCTGCAGGGAACCAGGTGATGATGGAGAGGGTGAGGATGGACTGGATGATGGCAGTGTAGAACTGGTACCCAGATTCGGCTCAATCAGGGACTAAACATGTTTCGCAATTATGCCAGATCAATGTGGAACGCCCTACCCAAAGCTGTAAAGGAATGTGAATCACTACCCACTTTCAAAACCACTCTCAAAGAACACCTATACGGGAGACTGCAATTCGAAACTGGCCCCTGTAAATGTCCTAACCCAACCCCCTCCAATGTACAGTAAATTACCAAACATGGTTTTGTCAATATTCCAATGTGCTTGTATACAGTTGTACAGTGTCCACCCACCCCTCCTATACCCAACCTACCCAACCCCCCCACCCCACCCACCCAACCATCTCCAATGTACAGCCCCCCCCCACCCCACCCCACCTAATGTACGGTTTCATAAATGTATAGATGTAGCAGTACTGTCTGTATGTCATGTATGTGTGTGTGTGTGTGTGTGTGTAAATGAATGAACCGAAATATGTAGTTTGCTGATAGATACACAAAATGGGTTTATTTATGTTGATTTAATTTGGTTGTGTTGATGTTTCCATTTTTGCAAAATGCATATTCTGTTTGTTTTACACAATAAGTCTATTGGTGTGTTGTGTGTGTGTAAGGGCAGGTGTAGAAGATTTTTTCTTCTTCCTGTTCCTTTCGGCCATGGTATTTGGTGAATTATATGTACTGTTGGACTGTGGTAATTCCATGTACGAATAAATAAATGATGATGACGATGTATGTCCTGATGAATTGAAAGGTTATGGGGGACCCTGATGTAAACAAGACGAAAGTCTTTCTCTGGTCTGCATCCCCTTAACAATTGTGTGTATTGAGCTGTACTGTATTGTACCCATTCTGCAATCTGTTAATAAAGTTTTCAATCAATCAATCAATCAATCAATCAATCAATCAATCAATCAATCAATCAATCAGTACCCGTTCTGCACCTGCGTATTGGGGGCCACTATATAATGCATGATTAGGAGACATGTTGAGACTTGTCTAGGCTGCCTGCACACACACCAGCTTCCTGGGCGGGCGCCTCCCAGAATGCACTACACCTGTACCTTGCCTCCCAGAATACCTGCACCTTCCTCCATTGTTGTATCAGCGTGTGCTGTATCTCTGCATCGTTAATCGACAATAAAACGTGAGTATATAGTGCATGATAAAGTCGATGGTGGATATTATTCTGTATCTATGATTTCGATTGCAAACGCCAGCGGAGTAGTGCTGTGTTCGTTTTTTACATGGTTATGCGTTTTTACACGTTATGTGTGCCTGCTGCTAATGTTAGCTGTTAGCTATGTCTGACCTCTGTTGGGTAATGCAACGTTGCCTACCAAACAACGGGACCACTGTGTTTTTTTTTTATATTGCTCCTGGCTGTTCAAACTAATTTTACCGTGTGAAAGAGGGGAAAGTTGGTTCATTTCCACAAACTACCAGTGAAAAAGTGTTGTTCTGAACTGGAGCTATAGTATAGCCAGCCATTTAGCTACCTGGCTACCTATATAGCTTCAGTTCAGCTAACTAGCTACATGCAGCATTTAGCCAGTGATGGGCAAGCTACTTGGAAAATGTAGTAAGCTAAACTAGTTACTCTCGATTAAATATAGCTCAACTACAATGGAAGCTATCCCCAGATAAATGTAGCAAGCTACACTACAAAAATAGCACACTACTTTTTTTTTTTTTTTTTTACTTTACTTTATGATCAGGTTTCCACCAAACAAATACAGTAGGCAGGCAAAAGAAAGTTCAGTTTGTTTATGAAACAAGCCCTCGGTCTGGCTTTTTGTGTCATCATTTTAACATGAACTTGTATTATGTACAAAATGTTAATAAAGTATGAGGAAATAACTGTGGAAACGTAATAAATAAAAGGCCAAATCAATCAAATAAACACTAAAATATATACTCTCTCTATTGGAATGGAGACTTTTCAGCACAGGATAAACTGCCCACTTTATCAACCAAAACTTCTTCAATATCAGAATTTTAACTAATAATAACTGTCTTACTGAATTTTACTATTATGCTACCATGTCTATACTACCACCAACTATGCTGTCTATACTACAGTATGTACTCGGAGTATAACACTCAAGCTCGACACTGCTAGACAAACAATACTAATTTATAGACTATTTGTTTCCTGTGCAGTACACCTGAGATTAATCACCTCATGCAGTACTGTTTGACATGAATTTATGCGTCGTTCCCTGTGTTTTTTTTCTTTCCTCTTGCCTCCCTCCCTTGTCCTAGGGCCTGCCTACTGATTGCCTATGCCTGAATCTTTCCGGCCGACAAGGCGTACAGGACAGTAATCTGCACTGACGTCTCCCCAGATCCATGCACGGATTGCTTCTTGGTTGTATAGGTAGGCCTATATGCAACACAGATCGTAGTTTATAGACTATATTTGTTTCCTGTGCAGTACACCTGAGATTAATCACCTCATGCAGTACTGTTTGACATGAATTTATGCGTCGTTCCCTGTGTTTTTTTTCTGTCCTAGGGCCTGCCTACTGATTGCCTATGCCTGAATCTTTCCGGCCGACAAGGCGTACAGGACAGTAATCTGCACTGACGTCTCCCCAGATCCATGCACGGATTGCTTCTTGGTTGTATAGGTAGGCCTATATGCAACACAGATCGTAGTTTATAGACTATATTTGTTTCCTGTGCAGTACACCTGAGATTAATCACCTCATGCAGTACTGTTTGACATGAATTTATGCGTCGTTCCCTGTGTTTTTTTTCTGTCCTAGGGCCTGCCTACTGATTGCCTATGCCTGAATCTTTCCGGCCGACAAGGCGTACAGGACAGTAATCTGCACTGACGTCTCCCCAGATCCATGCACGGATTGCTTCTTGGTTGTATAGGTAGGCCTATATGCAACACAGATCGTAGTTTATAGACTATATTTGTTTCCTGTGCAGTACACCTGAGATTAATCACCTCATGCAGTACTGTTTGACATGAATTTATGCGTCGTTCCCTGTGTTTTTTTTCTTTCCTCTTGCCTCCCTCCCTTGTCCTAGGGCCTGCCAACTGATTGCCTGCCTGAATCGTTCCGGCCGACAAGGCGTACAGGACAGTAATCTGCACTGACGTCTCCCCAGATCCATGCACGGATTGTTTCTTGGTTGTATAGGTAGGCCTATATGCAACACAGATCGTAGTTTATAGACTATTTGTTTCCTGTGCAGTACACCTGAGATTAGCCTATAGTATACGTTCATAATCTGCATGCAAACTGTAATCTCTCCTTTCTCTGGTTTCCTTTTTTCTAGGTCATCAGAGAGGTCTTTAACATACAGTATCCTGTTCAGTGGCATCTTGTTCAGTGAGGCAGCCAGGCTAACCAGTGTTCAGTGTGAGGCAGATGTAATGATTGGGTAGGTAACTATAGCACGCACAACAATGTTCCACTGTAAATATATTCGATGTCAGCATGTGTCTGAGAGTGTGCATACCTTTGTCCAGCACGCGCAGCTCCACAGTAACGCCCCCAATTATCTTTATCAGTGCGGGATACCTGACTGCTCACAGAGGTTCAGAAAACACGCAGCACTGAGATCTCATATATATAGGCTGCATAGGTGCTACCTGCAAGCTGGTCAGCCGCCTAGACCTCCTAGATCAGCTCTACCACCTGACACATCCTTGAAATGTGTGCTTGAGGCTTGTGCATTTAAGTGTGACACTTTAGCCTCTCTTATCAAGCATTTGAAGACACACATAAAGGGAGGAATGGAATCGCCATGTCCATTTAGAGGTTGTGATTGCAGGTTCACAAACGTAATGACTTTTGCTTCACATATTTCCAGGAAACACAAGGATTCAGTTTTAGATGACTTGGTACTAGACAAGTCTACAGAGTCATTGCCAGAACCCAGTCAGACGTATTCAGAAGCTGCTGGTGAACATGATGAACCAGAAGTGCCATTAGCTGTGGACGAAACCCTTTTTTTACATAACCTTACACTTTTCTATTTGAAATTGCAATCTAAGCTACTCTTACCGGCAAGCACCATACAAACCATTATTGAGGACTTTCAAATTGCTCATGAACTTGGCCTGTCTCATACACTTAACGTTCTGAGTGAGAAATTGAAGAAACTTGGAATCCCTCAGGCCACTATAAGCAGCATGGTTGATGAAGTGAACAGAGATGATCTACTCACAATTTTTAACAAGGGAAGACTCAGTACAGATACAAAGAGGAAGTCTGCTTTTAAAGAGTGTTTCAACCATGTTCATCCCGTGCCTTTGCTCTTGGGCAATGATGAAAATGACAAAGAATGCTTTGCTCAGTATGTACCTATACATGAGACATTGGTGACACTGTTCAAAAACGAGTCTCTACGAGAACAGTATAACATGACACGTTTGCAGCAATCTACTGATGCTGTCTATCAGGATGTCAAGGATGGAGAAGGATTTCAAAGTAATCCAATGTTGAAAGCTGACCCTTCCTCACTTGGTTTGATACTGTACCAAGATGCCTTCGAGGTTGTTAATCCACTGGGCTCAGGGAAGAAAAAGCACAAGGTCTTAGCTGTTTACCTAACCCTGACTGACATCTTGCCTCACAATAGATCTTCTATAGATCAAATGCAACTTGTTCTCTTATGTAGGGAGCAGGACTTTAAGTATTTTGGGCTAAAAAAGGTTTTTGCACATCTGATTGAGGACCTCAAAATCCTGGAGGAGAGAGGTGTAGTCATATCTGATGGCACTGTACTAAAGGGCTCTTTGGTTGCCATTGCAGGAGACAACTTAGGATCCCATTCTATTGGGGGATTTTTAGAAAACTTCAGTCGATCTAAATATTTTTGTCGCTACTGTCAGGTACAGAGAGAGGATTTTGTGAAGAATCCAGTGTTGTGTGGTGCCACAAGAACGGTCCAATCATACACAAGTAATTTGCAAGACCTGGAAACTAGTACCACAGACTCTGTATGCGGTATCAAGTTTGACTCTCCTTTCAACCAGCTTTCTCATTTCCATGTTTGCCAGCCTGGCCTCCCACCATGTCTAGGCCATGATTTATTTGAGGGAGTCATGGCTTATGACCTTCCTTTATATATTCGCCATTTAGTCCAGGAGAATCATTTTACTTACCTGCAGTTAAATCGGTGCAAAAACAAGTTCCGATATGAAGGGAACGATGGTAGGGACAAACCAGCAGACCTCTCTCCCAGCAGTGACAAACTAAGTGGGCATGCAGTTCAAAACTGGTGTTTCCTTAGATTACTCCCTCTCTTGGTGGGTGGCAGGATTAAAGATCCCTGTGACAATGAGGTGTGGCAGCTCATTTTGCAGCTGAGAGAGATGGTTGAGCTTATCTGTGCACCAGTCATTACAGAAGGCCAGGTAGCATATCTGAAAGTCATCACAGAGGAGTACATATGCAACAGGAAAAGGCTCTTCCCCAATGCCCCCCTGAGGCCAAAGCATCACTATATTGGCCATTATCCAGATCTAATCATCCACTTTGGCCCACTTATTCGCCTGTGGACTCTGCGGTTTGAAAGCAAACACACTTTTTTCAAACAGTGTGCCAGAAAATTGCACAATTTCAAAAATCTGTGCAAAACACTAGCAGAGAGACACCAACTCCTCCAGGCCTACCTGAGTGCGGGAAACTTGTTTCCTCCTGTTATACAGGTAGAGAAGGGGACTGCCTTTTATTTGGATGATTACAACAACAAGATCAGGGCATCTGTAGCCAGTTGTCAATTTGAGTCTCAGTCTGCAGTGGCTTGTAACAATGTTACAGTCAAAGGCACAGACTACAGAAAGGGGATGTTCATCTTGTTTGGGAACAGTGATGAAGGACTTCACATGGGGAAGATTATGCTGGTCATTGTTGCCCAAAACTCTGTCCACTTTGTCTCAGAGAAACACATTTGTGTGAAGTTGATTGACATGGGTGTGTACTGTGACTTAGGAGTGGCCCAAGAGGATTACGTGTGCATTAAGCACAAAGATTTACTGGACTACTATCCTCTTCCAGCATACAACGTGCACGATCAGATGCTTATTGCGCTCCACCATTCTTTTCCAGGAGCAGTTTAAACAGGAAAGGGAGGATATGACAGACGTGAGGACAGACGTAAGTGGAGCAGGATATCAAGTAACCTTAAGATAGTTGATTTTGTATTGTTGATTGTATAGCGAGCACATGTTGGCAGTTAACCGCATATAGTGCACTGCAAACAGACAAGTAGGGAATATGCACAAACTGATTCATGATTGACCCTAATCAATGAGACTAGGTAATGGAAGATATAAAGGAAGCAGTTTGGTCATATTTACCGGGCCTCCCTGATGACTTACTGACCACCCTACTTGAGGATCTTGGAGTGGAGAGTGTCGAAGATCTGGCCTTAATGGAGAGGGTGGATCTGGTCCGACACCTCAAACCAATCCAGTGTCGGAAGCTGATGGATGGTCTTAAGAAAGGTAAATTCATATTTAGACTTGCGTGACACTTGGAACTATGCCCTTGGAACATTGGCATAACTGTTTTTGTCCCTTCTAGGGTTAGTAACCCTTAATATGGAGGTGCTCCCTCCCCATCCAATTGCTTCAAGTTCCCCAACACATCCAATTGCTTCAAGTTCCCCAACAACGAGCTCTGTGAACACTCTGTCCTCTCCGAACACCTCTATGCAATCTCTGTTGTGCAGCCCCCCAAGCACTCCAAACTCTTCACAGCCTGGCAGCGCATGGCATGTAGACTTTTGTGTCAACTGGAACCGGATGTCAACAGCCATTCAACGTGCAGTGGAAAAAGAACAGAGACCAAAGCCAGATGAGAGAAGGGCCTTTGTGAACGCTTTGGTGGATCAGATGATGGAGCACGAGCACAACCCAACCAGAACCACGTGCCTCAGTATCGTCCGAACAATTGTCAGGAGCCATCCTGACACCTTTGCTGACATTAGCAGGCGAGGTGAAATGGTTGGAGACGGATGCCACTCTCTTCTCCAACAAGTAAAAACAAGAGTGGAGTATAAAAGCAGGAACAACACTCTGGCTAGACGCCGCAGAGGCAGAGAGGAAAGACGGCCCACTGGCGTGGCAGGAGAGTCCAGGCTGACGAGAGGTCCTGTTGACCAATACGGGTAGGGGTGGCAAAACAAACGGCGCCAGTGTCCTCTCCATTCACGCTCGCAGCAATTAGGGGTTAAAGTGGCACTGCCAATGCTCGACTAACTTAGGTTATTTGGATTGAATGTTTAAATTATGTGTAGATTTTTTTTTAATATAATTTCTAGGGCTGTCCCTGACTAAGGATTTGGATAGTCGACTATGATTGGCCAAAATGTGCAGTTAGTCGACAAAAATAAAATAAAAAGTAGAATATATATATATATTTATATATATTTTTTTTTATCATTCCATTTGGGCTGTGGGGGGTGCTTAATGTCTGAAGGCTTCTTGTCCTCTGCAAAAGCATGCAATTGGTCCACTGATGGATACATCTTGATATTTGTCTAGTCTAGTGTGTTCATTAGATGGGTGAAATCCTCTTTCAGTGCTTCTGTGCCTGTTTTCGTAGGCAGTTAGCCTCTGGTATGCGTGCCATTAGCGTTAGAGGCCTTTTTTCTTTTGGAAAGAATGATAAAAAAATATATATATTATAATTTTTCTTTTTTTATGTATTCCACTAAGAGGTTGCCTATGATTCCTTCCTATCCCTAGGTGTGTGAGGTGGGGCCCAGCAAGCTTACCGGACGGGGAGACAGAGGAAACCATGGCGGCTTTGAAAAGGGATCTGCGGAACATCTACTCAGGCATGCAATCTACTTTACTTTTGGTGAATTGACACCATGAATAAATATCCCACATTAAGCAAAAAGGCCACTTTAATATTCAGAATGAGTAATACAATTAAAGGTTTGCCACTCAATTTCCCAGATGTGGCAACATCAAATCTAATTGTTGTTACTTGGTTTGTATGTCTGTACACAGAGGAAGGGATGGGTGGGACAGCGAGAGCAGAACTTCTGATGGAGAGGACCTACGTCATCCTCCGGCGTTACTTGAATAAAATGCCTCCACCAACGATGGTGGCGGTCAAAGAAGAATGGCCTTTTCTCTTCTCTCAGACGGGGCTTTTCTCCCACTTTGGCCTCCTGACAGACACCGATGTCCTTCAAAAGATCAAAGATGCCCTGTGTCATCGAGGACGGACCATCCTGCAGTTCTGCCAGAAATTGGACAACCCGAAGATCAGGGATGTTCTGGCCAGATATCATCCAGAGGTTTCGGAGATCAGTGCCTGCATCGTCCTGCTCCTTATGGTGTACTTCAAGGAGCCTACAGAGAAACTACTGCTCGAAGTTGATGTACGTTTATTTAAATATTAAAATATTTGAAATGCGAGTGATTACATTAGGGGCGACTGAAGCTCAGTTGGTAGAGATGGTCGTTCATCGACCGTAGGGTTGGTGGTTCGAATCCTGGCTCTGACTGTCCGCATGTCGGAAGTGTCCTTGAGCAAGACACTTAACCCCCAAGTTGCTCCAAATGGGCCGAGCTGATGTGTGGTGAGCTGTAGTGCGTGGATTAGCTTATCTTCATCCTTTCATAATGTTAAATCTGCTATTGTGTGTTACTTTGTTGCAGACCTGTGCCACTGTTGCTGATGTGAATACTGCAGCACTCCCAAGCACCCCCTGTTTGATAATTCAAGGTAATAATGTTCAGGGATGAGCTTGTGTTCCTTTGCATCGAGGGGGAAAATCTGACCGAAGGCAGTTTGTGATACGGCACACATATGACGCTTATAAATAATATCCTGAGCTGGCATGTCTCATGTTCAACTTTGTCAGTGCTGTAAAGTTGAAACTTTTTTAAATCTTAGACAAACAAAACACTTTGCTTTCATGAAATATTGTAAGCCGTCATTTGAGGCTTTATAAAAGCAGCACAATGAACACAAATCTGTCAGTGCGACCTCATCTTAAATAAGAGACAGCATTGCTTGTTGTAAGAGAGGCAGAGTTGATTTGGCAAAAATATATATATATATATGCATTTTTCTTTTTCTTTTTAATAATCGAATTTTATTTTCATATTCAAATCCCATGCCCATCGAACGAAGCTTTGAAGTATTTAAGACAGCCTTAGTTCTGTGTCATGTCCTTGCAGGAATGTATACCTATCCACAACAACGCATGACGGGGTATCTGTTCATTTCAGGTGACGCAATGCAGCCTTCTGGATGGATGCTATCCATCGAGGGAGAAGTTGTGATGGGCCCACACCCATTATTTTTGCATGGGGTAGCTGCTTTATTCACCAGCTACTATGTCTTCAACCTGGAGTATCCTTCCGTTGGATCATCCACACTTGAGTTCATCCAAAGGTATTTTAACACTCTGAACACATGATCAATGTCATCAGTAAGACTTATCATGCAAAGACTATCTGGCTATTAAGTCCATGCCTTTCTACAGAGGCCATAAAGTAGATTAAATGCTTTGAGTATGAAGCCTGGAACCAACTATGTGAATTGGGACCACACCATCACTTGATGTTGCTGCTATCTTGTTAAGAAATTGACATAATGGTTTAATTCACATTATAGTATGGCTTCAAAATTCGGATGAGTAAACATTATGTTAGAGGTACCATGAAAAAACACAGGTGAGCACCTTGATAAATGCTGAGTCTATTTAAAACTGAAACGTATCTTTGCTTATTAACAGGTTCTTCTTGGGCATCAACCCGGAGAAAGGCTCCAGGGCAAAGAAGCGAAGCGCCATCAACCCTCAAGTGACCACCCTTTTTCGTAAGCTCATAGACTTTGAATGGTCTGCATCTGCATAGACAATCGTCCTTCTCCTGTCGTCCCCTGACGTGAACACCCTTCTTCGTAAGTAAGCTCATAAACTTTGGTCTGCAAAGACAATTGTCCTTCTCCTGTCGTCCCCTGACGTGAACACCCTTCTTCGGAAGCTCATAGACTTTGAATGGTTTGCAAAGACAATTGTCCTTCTCCTGTCGTCCCCTGACGTGAACACCCTTCTTCGGAAGCTCATAGACTTTGAATGGTCTGCATCTGTATAGACAATCGTCCTTCTCCTGTCGTCCCCTGACGTGAACACCCTTCTTCGGAAGCTCATAGACTTTGAATGGTTTGCAAAGACAATTGTCATGCTCCTGTCGTCCCTGCGCCTCTTTTGTTATTTTGAGTGCCTCTTTTGTTCTTTTGAGTGAGTGCATAAAGTGTATTCATTAGTTCCATTTTCGGGTAAGACCTGGAAGTACTAGTTTCATGGCGACAGTGGCTCGGGAGGTAGAGCAGTCGTCTGGCAATCCGGAGATTCCCGCTCCTCCCCGGGCAGCGTGTCGATGTGTCCTTGAGCAAGACACTTAACCCCTACATGCTCCCGTCGGTGTGTGAATGGGTAAAATGTGCACAAATTGTAAAAAAAAGAAAAAAAACAGCCATTTACCATTTTACTTACGAATATTATTACTTTGTCTTAGTTTTGCCGTTTTGAGCAGTGTTGACCAGCAGTTTATAAAATAATATTTAAAATGTTTATTAGCAACGCCGAGCTTTCAAACCATTGCGTTTCTCTGTACGAAACTCTCGTGCAACTGTGTACCTTTGAATTTTCTCTGTGATACTTGTACAACGAGCGTTTCGCAGAGGACCAGTTCTTCAGAGTTAATATGGGATTTTCCTATGGGTCAAATGTGCACAAATTGTAAAAAAAAAAACAGCATTTACCATTTCAAGAATAAGAATATAATTCTTTGTAATATAATTCTTTGTAATAATTCTGTCTTTTGACAATAAAATCCCATAATTAACTCTGAAGAACTGGCGAAACGCTCGTCGTACAAGGTGCATCAGTCAGCTAAAGCCGTTTTGAGCAGTGTTGACCAGAAGTTTATAAAATAATATTTAAAATGTTTATTAGCAATGCCGAGCTTTCAAACCATTGCGTTTCTCTGTCTGAAACCCTCATGCAACTGTGAGTACCTTTGAATTTTCTCTGCGATACTTGTACAACGAGCGGGATTTTCCTATGGGTAAAATGTGCACAAATTGTAAAAAAGAAAACAGCCATTTACCATTTCAAGAATAAGAATATAATTCTTTGTAATAATTCTGTCTTTTGACAATAAAATCCCATAATTAACTCTGAAGAACTGGCGAAACGCTCGTCGTACAAGGTGCATCAGTCAGCTAAAGCCGTTTTGAGCAGTGTTGACCAGAAGTTTATAAAATAATATTTAAAATGTTTATTAGCAATGCCGAGCTTTCAAACCATTGCGTTTCTCTGTCTGAAACCCTCATGCAACTGTGAGTACCTTTGAATTTTCTCTGCGATACTTGTACAACGAGCGGGATTTTCCTATGGGTAAAATGTGCACAAATTGTAAAAAAGAAAACAGCCATTTACCATTTCAAGAATAAGAATATAATTCTTTGTAATAATTCTGTCTTTTGACAATAAAATCCCATAATTAACTCTGAAGAACTGGCGAAATGCTCGTCGTACAAGGTGCATCAGTCAGCTAAAGCCGTTTTGAGCAGTGTTGACCAGAAGTTTATAAAATAATATTTAAAATGTTTATTAGCAATGCCGAGCTTTCAAACCATTGCGTTTCTCTGTCCAAAACCCTCATGCAACTGTGAGTACCTTTGAATTTTCTCTGCAATACTTGTACAACAAGCGTTTCGCAGAGGACCAGTTCTTCACAGTTAATATGGGATTTTCCTATGGGTAAAATGTGCACAAATATGTAAAAAAAGAAGAAAAAAAAGCAGCCATTTACCATTTTACTTACGAATATGATTACTTTGTCTTAGTTTTGCCGTTTTGAGCAGTGTTGACCAGCAGTTTATAAAATAATATTTAAAATGTTTATTAGCAACGCCGAGCTTTCAAACCATTGCATTTCTCTGTTCGAAACTCTCGTGCAACTGTGAGTACCTTTGAATTTTCTCTGCAATACTTGTACAACGAGCGTTTCGCAGAGGACCAGTTCTTCAGAGTTAATATGGGATTTACCTATGGGTAAAATGTGCACAAATTGTATATAAAAGAAGAAAGAAAACAGCCATTTAACATTTCAAGAATAAGAATATAATTCTTTGTAATATAATTCTGTCTTTTGACAATAAAATCCCATAATTAACTCTGAAGAACTGGCGAAACGCTCGATGTGCAAGGCGCATCAGTCAGCTAAAGCCGTTTTGAGCAGTGTTGACCAACAGTTTATAAAATAATATTTAAAATGTTTATTAGCAACGCCGAGCTTTCAAACCATTGCGTTTCTCTGTCCGAAACTCTTGTGCAACTGAGTACCTTTGAATTTTCTCTGCGATACTTGTACAACGAGCAGGATTTTCCTATGGGTAAAATGTGCACAAATTGTCAAAAAGAAAACAGCCATTTACCATTTCAAGAATAAGAATATAATTCTTTGTATATAATTACTTGTAATAATTCTGTCTTTTGACAATAAATGCCGGCTTACCTCGTGTAATTATTTGTAATAATTCTGTCTTTTGACAATAAATGCTGGCTTACCTCATGTAATTATTTGTAATAATTCTGTCTTTTGACAATAAATGCCGGCTTACCTCGTGTAATTATTTGTAATAATTCTATGTCTTTTGACAATAAATGCTGGCTTACCTCATTTGTGCGTTTGGACTGTTGTTTTTAATGTACAATAGCCTACGTGCATTTTTGAAGTCCAGCGCAGTATACTTCCTGGCAGAAGCTCACACTTTGGTTTTCTGTCATGATTAATCACGTCATCCAATAGTATTTGACAGGAAACTATTGTATGAGCTTCCTCCAGAAGTATACTGGAGCTGGGGACTATACAGTTATGCATACCATTGTAAATTGACTGTTATTTTGCCAAATTATATAATATAATAATTATTATTATTCAATTATTTTGTTGGCAAGTCTGAAAAGTAATGCAAAAGACTTGCCAACAAAATAATTGAAAAATAATAATTATTATATTATATAATTTGGCAAAATAACAGTCAATTTACAATGATAGACATGCATAACTCTATAGTCCCCAGCTCCAGTATACTTCTGGAGGAAGCTCATACAATAGTTTCATGTCAAGATACAATAGGATGACGTGATTAAACACAACAGGAAACCAAAGTGTGACCTTCAGGAAGTGTACTGGAGCTGGACTACAAAAATACATGTAGGCTATTGTAAATACACAATACATTGTTGTAATATATATACAACAAAACAATGTGATATTACAGTAATTTCTTACAATTTGATGTTGTGAAGTCACAATACATTGTTGTAATATATATACAACAAAATAATGTGATATTACAGTAATTTCTTACAATTTGATGTTGTGAAGTCACAATACATTGTTGTAATATATATACAACAAAATAATGTGATATTACAGTAATTTCTTACAATTTGATGTTGTGAAGTCACAATACATTGTTGTAATATATATACAACAAAATAATGTGATATTACAGTAATTTCTTACAATTTGATGTTGTGAAGTCACAATACATTGTTGTAATATATATACAACAGAATAATGTGATATCACAGTAATTTCTTACTGTTAGAAGTTGTGAAATTACAACAATGTATTGTACTACCATTACTGTGAAATTACAACACATTGCTGTGACGCCATTCACAGTAAATTATTGTGAATCTTACTGTAAAAGTCATGCAAAATATTGCCAGTAATTTATTGTAATATCACAGTAATTTCTTACAGTATGAAGTTGTGAAATTACAACAATGTATTGTACTACCATTACTGTGAAATTACAACACATTGCTGTGAAGCCATTCACAGTAAATTATTGTGAATCTTACTGTAAAAGTCATGCAAAATATTGCCAGTAATTTATTGTAACTTTAGGGTGAACATTTTTACAGTGTAGCATTATCTGCATTCTCTCTTTCCTCCACTTCTTCATCGTTTCTCTCCATACAATCATCTGCATTTTCTCCTTCCTCCACTTCTTCACCATCTCTCTCCATAGCATTATCTGCATTCTCTCTTTCCTCCACTTCTTCATCGTTTCTCTCCATACAATCATCTGCATTTTCTCCTTCCTCCACTCACCATTTCCCTTGTGAATATCTCCATCTTCATTGTCTGTACTGTCTTTATCTAAGGTGGAGCAAATAATATTAGTTTTATAATAGTAATATAATTGTACTGTATAATATTTGTACTGTAGCCTACAATGTTATAATTGTATTATAAAATAATATGTCATATAGCACATACCACTAGCCTTCTTGCCTTGATTGGAATAAAAACGGTCTATGGTTGGTCAATTTAAATGTTTAAGACACATTTTTCTGTCCAAAATAAGCATTATTGACCATGTTAGCACCATATTCTAATTCTTCGCCACTCAAAAGGGCACTTTAGCGCGCGTTTTTCAACCGTGGGGCACAAATAGGGCAGGTCCTCTAATTTCTTTCACTCAAAAGGGCACTTAAGCACGCGTTTTTCAACCGTGGGGGCACCAATAGGGCACATCCTCTAATTTCTTTCACTCAAAAGGGCACTTAAGCATGCGTTTTTCAACCGTGGGGGCACCAATAGGGCACATCCTCTAATTTCTTTCACTCAAAAGGGCACTTTAGCGCGCGTTTTTCAACCGTGGGGGCACCAATAGGGCACATCCTCTAATTTCTTTCACTCAAAACTCAAAAGGGCACTTAAGCGCGCGTTTGCCGACCTTGGGGGCACCTGCCCCCCCCCCTGAGTCCGCCAGTGAGTATACAGTACAGCTCAATACACACAATTGTTACGGGGATGCAGTCATGCAGACCAGAGAAAGACGTTTGTCTTGTTTACATCAGGGTCCCCCATTTCCCCCACCATCCTGTTCTTCTAGCACTACACTTGTAGCACTACACTACAATTAACCTTTCAAACGAAAATGCATTCAATTGACTTTTTATTTGAAGAGAGCGCGCTCTACTCTGGAAGCACATCAACACAAGCACTCCGCGGCCGCGCGCCCTGCCTGCAGCCTCTCCTCTCTCTCTCTCTTATATGCGCGCGCACACAAGACACACACACGCCGTCCCCCCCCTGAGCCGCGTTTCCATAGCGACGGGTCTACACAAGCACTTGTAGGCACGAGACGAGACGCTGTGGTCAGAGAATACAGTGAAGTGAACAGTAACTACGAAGTAACTAACTTTACTACTAACTAGTAAGTACGAACTCCAACGACATTGACGTGATATTTTACTTGAACGTGTTTTCAGTCAACGTCAGACAGAGTAAGCACCGGACAATTTTCGGTCTTTCACAAGTCTTCCCATGTCCAATCATCACCCATGCTGTGTGTGTGTGTGTGTGTGTGTTGTCATATAAGTTAACCCTTTGATATGTGTGTGTTCTAATATAACTCTGATGTGTGTCACTGTGTTAATATAACTGATATATGTTCGTGTGTGTGTGTTATAATATGACTTTCTTAGCTGTTTGTGTGTTATAATAGAACTCTGCTATATGTTTCTGTGTGTTATAATATGACTTTCTTTGCTGTGTGTGTGTGTGCGTGCGTGCGCGCGCGGGCGTGCGCGTGCGTGCGTGTGTGTGTGTGTCCTCATATCTTAGATCCACCAGGACCACGAGCGGAACACCACAAATAAATCAATATATGAAAAATAATATTTGGTGTTAAAAAAGTGTTACCTTACCAGTGAAACAATAAACGCTTTTATTTCTCCACTGTCAATATAGACGGTTTCACTGGAACTCTGTTGCTAGGGAACAGTTGGGAGACACATTTATTTCCTGTCAACTATTGCATTAGCTATAACATCGCAACAGGAAATAAACTTGGGTCCTTTTTAGAACGCTAACTGTCACTTTCAAACCGTCTACAGTCCAGTTTCTCTCCCCAGCAACATTTATTTATTTGCCCGAAGCAGAACAATCTCTCCAGCTGCACATATTAATGATATTGATCATTGTCAACTTACCTGTCGCCTCCATCTTCTGATCCGAGGGCAGTATGAAGTCTCTGAGCGCTTTTCTTTTCTTTTTTCATTACTCCCTTTATCTCTCTCCCCCCTCCCCCTCCCCCCAATAACCTGTCTCCTTTATTGCACACAGTCCTTAGAAAGTGACAACTTGGGAAAACTGAATCAAAGTTTCAATAAAAACAACCTGGGCCGCTGTGGGCTTTGATGTGCGATGTGGCTGGAGTGGAACTGTGCAGGCCAGAGAGAGAGAGAGGGGGGGGGGGGGGGGGGGGTAGAGGGCGAGGACACATCAGTTCCACAAAGATAAATAGTTCATGAAGCTATTGACTTTACCATTTTATTACTTTTGTCTCAGCATTTTCTGCCCGCCTCCAGGCTTGTTTGCTCACAGATTGTTCTGTACTCTCCCCCCTGCAGGCAACCTGTCAATCTCAGTATCAGGAGTCGGTCTTAAAGTTGAAGGTAGAACAACAGCGACCTCTAGGCAAAAGAGCCCTGCCTGGTATTGCACTTTGTGTGATGTGTGTGGGCTGGGGAGCCAACTCCTCCCCACAT
Source organism: Notolepis coatsorum (assembly GCF_963971535.1). Lineage (NCBI taxonomy): Eukaryota > Metazoa > Chordata > Actinopteri > Aulopiformes > Paralepididae > Notolepis > Notolepis coatsorum. The sequence continues at coordinate 76,383,981 of NC_140165.1, forward strand.
CCCCACTCAACTCCTCCCCACATCCTCACTCAACTCCTCCCCACATCCTCACTCAACTCCTCCCCACATCCCCACTCAACTCCTCCCCACATCCTCACTCAACTCCTCCCCACATCCCCACTCAACTCCTCCCCACATCCTCACTCAACTCCTCCCCACATCCTCACTCAACTCCTCCCCACATCCTCACTCAACTCCTCCCCACATCCCCACTCAACTCCTCCCCACATCCCCACTCAACTCCTCCCCACATCCTCACTCAACTCCTCCCCACATCCCCACTCAACTCCTCCCCACATCCCCACTCAACTCCTCCCCACATCCCCACTCAACTCCTCCCCACATCCCCACTCAACTCCTCCCCACATCCTCACTCAACTCCTCCCCACATCCCCACTCAACTCCTCCCCACATCCCCACTCAACTCCTCCCCACATCCTCACTCAACTCCTCCCCACATCCTCACTCAACTCCTCCCCACATCCTCACTCAACTCCTCCCCACATCCCCACTCAACTCCTCCCCACATCCCCACTCAACTTCAATCCACACCTCAGACCAAAATAAAAGATGTAAAGTTTGTAAACAAAGTGCAATACCAAGCGGGGCTCTATTGCCTTGACGGTTTGACTGCAGTATAGATTCTACCTTTAAGCCATATTATGCATACCTTAATGGCCTGCGTAAGCATACATAATGTAATAGGCTAATTGACCCTGATCTCAAACCCTGCTCTCTTTTCTTGATCCTCCAATCACAACTGTTGCTTCAGGGAACATGGCTCTCTGCATCATATTGTAGTTTTAAGGAAATCCTCTGTTATCAATGCCTTGTTTTAGCCTGGCATCAGCCAGATATGCGACACCTATTCTTTGTCCTTATTTTAATGACAGTGGTAGTAGTACGCTATGAAGCCTTGCTATATTATATATAGGGGCGACAGTGGCTTAGGAGGTAGAGCAGTTGTCTGGTAATCGGAAGGTTCCCGGTTTGATTCCCGTTCCTCCCGGGCAACGTGTCGAAGTGTCCTTGAGCAAAACAGTTAAAATCCTAACTGCAATGAGCAGGTTGGCACCTTGCATGGTTGCCTCTGCCGTCGGTGTGTGAATGTGTGAGTGTATGAGTAAAATGTAAGGAACAATTTGTAAAGCTCTTTGGACAAAAGCACTATATAAATTTACCATTTATCTATATTTAAAGGAACACACCAACATTTTGGGAAATCAGCTTACCGTCCAGAGAGAGACAAGAAGATAGATGCATAGCTGTCAACCCTACCGTTTTTCCCGGGACTGTTTTTTCAACCTTCTTCATGCCCTGTTCACGGTTCACGGAATTGGCACGTATTTTGTACTTATTAATTTTTACAAAATGGCTGCAATTCCCCTCTGTGACGACAGGTGGCAGCAGTGTAAAGTATGCCGAGCTGATTTCAATGTCTCACACGGTAGAAAACACGACGTCAGCGAATATTATGTGTTTAGAATATGTTGCGACGGTTGGATTGTTATTAAAAACGGAGGGATACTAGCTATGATGTGTAGGAGTTGGCGAATATGAATTGATTGCTTTAAAAACGAAGAGAAATGTCATATTTACGCTGTTTAAAACGGGATGGCGGACCAAAATCTTTGGTTTTGGCTTAACGTGTGACGTTAGATTCAATTTACGTGCGGGTAAGTGGTTTTCGTAAGGATTAATGACATGAACTAAGGTTGGGTGAGAGGTGTGAATGTAACTGTGAAAGCAGATTTAAAAAGAATCAAGCTGGTTTGGCATATAATGAGGAAGGTTGCCGATAAGAATGAGCGTTTTTTACTTCCTGTTTTGGATCACTGGGGAGTTTGGTTGAATATCGACGTCTCTCATTGGTCTGTGTGGTATGACTGAACAATGTGACCTCCCATTGGCTTAGATGAATGAATGATGTCAGCAGAATAGTGACGTGCTGCACTGGTTTGCGTGAAAGCAAGTCAGATAAAGTTTGGATGAATGTTTTGTGACTGTTGAATGTTGATATGAATGATGAAATGTGTTTATCTCTCGTGGTATGTGAAGAATGATTGTTTACAGTTAAGATGTGATGTGAGAGTGTCTGGCTGTGGAAGAGTGCAATAGATGTATAAATGAGGGAATTCCGTTTTCACCACAAGGTGGGAGCAAATCAATTACAATGGCTTGTTTTTAGCAGAGAAGGACTTCTTCCCCCATTTTCAATTCATCATAACATTTACAGTAAAATTAAATACATTTACAGATTACAACCTTTATTTAATGGTTAATATTTTGATAAAAGGTAATATACTGTATTTTTATAGCATTTACACTTAAAGTAGGAACACAAAAGTAATCTGTAAAATAATACAGTGCATTTCCTGTGAAAAAACATTTACAGTTTACCCTTAAACGAATGGCTGGGTACATACAGGTTTTGACCAGCAGATGGCAAGCGACGAGGCAGCTCCATTGGGAGGGGGCGGGGCCGAGGGGGCGGGGCCGGCGGAAGGGGCGGGGCTAAAATGTACACGTTTTGTCTCCTGCCTATGTTGACAGCTATGGATACCAGTCTCCTCTCTGTGCGTTCAGTAGAAAGCTATCTGGCTGCACGTTAGCCTACTGTAGCTTAGCACAATGAATGGAAGCGGACAGTGACGTGCAGCCAGATAGCTTTCTACTGAACGCACAAAGAGGAAACTGGTATCTATCCTCTTGTCTCTCTCTGGAGACGACGGTAAGCAAATTTCCCAAAATGTTGGCGTTTCCCTTTAATGTGTGAACTCCAATCGGTGTGCTTTCCACTCCTCTCTTAAGTGTTCCCTCTAGCAGACGCGTGTCTTTGCCCTTCTCTTCAGAAGCAGACTAGGAGCGCCTGCTATAGCCATGTTGCCTCGTCCCCCACGGGAGCCGCACGGCTCACCTAGCGGAGTCAGGTCCAGGATCGGCAAGAGCCGCAAAGTCAGCGCTACCCCGGCACCTGGTGCCAAGAACACCAGCGCCACCCCGGAACCTGGTGCCAAGGACACCAGCACCACCCCGGAACCTGGTGCCAAGAACACCAGCACCACCCCGGAACCTGGTGCCAAGAACACCAGCCCCACCCCGGAACCTGGTGCCTCTCAGGACGAGGCACTGATGCAGATGCAGCCTGGAGGTAGACCATGACGGCTACACACACACACACATGCACGCACGCACGCACGCACGCACGCACGCACGCATGCACGCACGCACGCACGCACGCACGCACGCACGCACGCACGCACGCACGCACGCACGCACGCACGCACGCACGCACACACACACACACACACACACACACAGACACACACACACACACACACACACGTTTGCTTAGTGTGCGCACATTGAGTGTGTTCACATATTCTGAATATTGCAAATTTTCTGCAGTGAATCATGCAAGTGCCATATTGAATTTCAAGCCCTCCAAATGAACTCTACCCCTGTTATTAACATCCTGAAGGGTAGGCTACATGTGGAGACCAAATACCCAAGTCAGAAAAGATCTATTGAATGTTCATTTACCATAGATGAGCATTCTACATCCAAATGTTTTTTTTAAATTTTTATACGGCATTTGTGATATTTTACACTATCTGGGATAAGTGCCATATATGGATTTTGGCTTCCATGCCAGCCTTGAGCATTACCATGGCCTTGTCTTGCCAAGAAGCGGCTTGATACGAGAACTGCCTTTCTTTGATACGGTCCCCAGAAGGTCATTCACATGACTAGGCATAACATAATTATCCCGCACAATGCTCTCCCGAAACGCCTAATTACGTAATTACGTAATTACTAGTGGAAGTTTGACAAATAATTGTGTCGTTTTTCCCTTCAGGAGTCTAGTCTAGCTTTCCCATTTCCATTCATACAATAGTGGAGCACAATTATATCAACCCTGAACTCCTGACTACTGTCAACTGTAATGACGGCGCCCCGAAGAAACAACAAAAGAAAAGGGGAAAAAATGAAAGAAAGAAAGAAAGAAAGAAAGAAGAAAAATTGCCTGGCTAGATGATTCTGACAATATGAACCAGATGTAATTTAAAAAAATTAGAGTCTCTCTAACTCTGTGTTGCTGCATTTTCACAGGCTTTATTGAAATGTCTTGTCTCTTTTGTGCGTGTGTGCGCGCGCGCGTGTGTGGGTGTGTGCGTGTGTGTGTGTGTGTGTGTGTGCGTGTGTGCGTGCGTGTGTGCGTGTGTGCGTGCGTGCGTGCGTGCGTGCGTGCGTGCTTGTGTGTGTGTGTGCGTGTGTGTGTGTGTGTGTGTGTGTGTGTGTGTGTGTGTGTGTGTGTGTGTGTGTGTGTGTGTGTGTGTGTGTGTACAGAGGAGGCTGGAGTAGCAGGGACCGCAGTGGAGGGAGGAGAGGAGAGCCTGTACGCCGCCAGCCTGGTAAAACCATCTACTGTACCTGCTGCAGCTAATGGAGCCCTTGTCAACACTGAAGAATTGATCGTCAAGTTTACAAATTAGGGGGTCGAGTTCCATTAAATCTACATTGCAGAAAAGCGGAACACTGTTGAACTCAAAAGAATTCAACACATGTTATTTCCATAGGTCTGGAACAGGCCAGTCAAAAAATTAGCCAACGTATACAAGTGGCTCCCAGAGCCAGAAACCAGAGAGGCCAGACTTAAAGAGCCGTTATGTCATGAAGATGTACGGCCTGGAGCCCTTCCGTAAACACTGAACAGGAGACTGATTTTGAGGAGCCGCAGAAAGTTTGTTTAAGCTTTTTTTTTTTTTACGACCAAACAAGCTTTATTCTATAGTTGTGGTGTCAGTTCTGAACCTGGAAGTTCTCCAAAATACCTCTTCTTTCTTAGTCTTTATAAATAAATGTCTAATCGACTCTATGGAGCGTTGCACAGCATTTATTTCTGACTGCACATTGGGATTCGACTAAACAAAGGCATTTTCACGAGTGCTTACAGCTGCAATATTGGAACGGGGCACTTGTAGCACTCTGCCTTGTTTCCATTTAACCCTGTCACACGACAGAAGGTTAACCCTTTAGTATCACACACAACCGACGGCGATGCTCCATCGTTAGCGTCATTAGCTCCGCATCCCTTCTGTATTGTCACAGTGAAAGGGTTAACCGGCTGTCGTGTGGCAGTGAAAGGGTTAATCACTCTATCACAGTCACCTGTTGCATTGTTACCGCTGCACATGTCCTGCCAGCTAGATTCAGTGGACTGTTTTTCTTTGTGGCGGACCAAAGCTGAAATGTTCAAAACCCAGAGCTTCTGTCTTTGTTAACCATTCGAAATGATTATATATTACATTTTCTTTTATATAAAAGCACTAACACGCTAACAGTGCTGTATACTCTACTACGGCCTTGTGTCTACAACTACAACACACTCTGGCACCAATAGTCACGATGTAGGACCTCCTCTCGGGTATTGCTTAAAGCGCCACGGGTGGTTTAGAGCAGAAATAATTACCTCTACAAGAACTAGTTGCAAATGCTTGAATATTGTTCATAATCTCTACAGAAATCTAAAACATCACCCTTTTAAACAAAGTGAACCAACATTGGGCTTCTTAGAGAATGCTTCTTTGTATGGTAAAGGTGGTGGGAGGGTCGGTGGACCACCTCAGCCAATCACATCATTTGTATGTTAAAGGCGGTGGGAGGGTCGGTGCACCACCTCATCCAATCACATCATTTGTATGGTAAAGGTGGTGGGAGGGTCGGTGGACCACCTCAGCCAATCACATCATTTGTATGGTAAAGGTGGTGGGAGGGTCGGTGGACCACCTCATCCAATCACATCATTTGTATGGTAAAGGTGGTGGGAAGGTCGGTGGACCACCTCAGCCAATCACATAATTTGTATGGTAAAGGTGGTGGGAGGGTCGGTGCACCACCACAGCCAATCACATCATTTGTATGGCAAAGGTGGTGGGAGGGTAGGGGCACCACAGCCAATCACATCATTTCTAGTTTCACACAGTGCTCCAGGGATTCAGTTTCTCTCTTGTAACACTTTATGTATTCAATACTAAAGATGTACCATACATAATTTGGACTTTTCAGGATGACTTGACAGGAAGGGGGCAGGAAAAAACCTTTTTGCAAAAGCGGGAACCATCTGTTGCATGAATGTAACTCACCAGACCCCTTCTATTAGCTATACGTCAGAGAAACTCCCTTGACACCTTTTCCCGTGAGAGAGTCTGGTTAGTGCCCTGAGGGTGGAAAAGGAATCCCAACCTGAGCGTGACGTTAAAAACAAAAATAGCCGGCGTGTAAATATGTTCAATAATGTTCACGTGTCTCATCTCATCTCACTAGAGAAGGGAAGCCCTCTTGACCAACTCGTCCACCACCTAAAAAAAGAGTAATTTCCTATTCATGAATGGAGATGACTTTTTCCCCTTCTAAATCTATGTAGAGAGAGAGTAAAGCCTGTTTAGCCCGAGCTGATTCAGGGAATATGGAGATCAGGTTGTGATCGCTGGCGCGTGGTCAGCGAACCTGCACAGCTACTGTCCTCTCATCAATTGAATTAATAGAATTAATTACCACTTGCTGCCAGGGAGAACAGCACTGGCATTTACATGCAGTGACCCATACCCCCTCCTGGGCAGCGTGCGCGGCTGCACGTGCATGTGTGTGTGTGTGTGTGTGTGTGTGTGTGTGTGTGTGTGTGTGTGTGTGTGTGTGTGTGTGTGTGTGTGTGTGTCTGCCCACCGCCCACACTCAGCAGCTGTTATTTGTTTTCCATGGGGAGGCATTTCGGGACACACACACATACACACACACACACACACATACACCCTCACGCAACATCGCTCCCTACCTGCCTGTTAGCATTAGGTGAAAGGACAGCATCCTGTATAATCTGCATAGTGATATCATTTGGGTAATGTTGCTGGGAGGGTGAAGTCACTGGGTCTTGCAGGGAGGGGGGCCAGAGAGCCCCGGGGGGCAGCCGCTGACACACAATTATGATACATACGTGGTTATGAATGTATAATGGTCCTATCTCAAACCCCGCCCTCTTTTCTCGATCCTACGATCACAGCTGTTGCTTTCCTCTGACACACTTAAAGGAACGCGCCGACATTTGGGGAAATTATCTTACCGTCTTCTCCAGAGAGAGACAAGAAGATAGATACCAGTTTCCTCTCTGTGCGTCCAGTAGAAAGCTATCTGGCTGCATGTTAGCCTAGCTTAGCACAATGAATGGAAGCGGACAGTGCCGGTTGGCCTTTGGGAGAGGTGTTATTTGGACAATGCCTAGGCTAACCGGCACTGTCCGCTTCCATTCATTGTGCTAAGCTAGGCTAACATGCAGCCAGATAGCTTTCTACTGAACGCACAGAGAGGAAACTGGTATCTATCTTCTTGTCTCTCTCTGGAGAAGACGGTAAGCTAATTTCCACAAATGTTGGTGTGTTCCTTTAAGCAACGGCTTTGATTGGAGGATCAAGAAACGAGGGCGGAGCTTGGGATAGGTCAATCGGGGGATATGGGTGATTGGGATGTAATTGCTCTAGTTTTTAAGTGTCATTTTCAGTTTCACTGACCCTCCCTCCCTCCCTCCCTCCCTCCCTCCCTCCCTCCCTCCCTCCCTCCCTCCCTCCCTCCCTCCCTCCAGCGGAAGCTGTTCATCAACCGCGTGGCCCTGTCCGGCGTGACGGAGCAGTCTTGGTCTGTGGAGAACAAGCGGGCGTTGGACAGATTCATAGAAGACGCCTCCGTCACCACCATGGTGGTCTACGTGGACCCCCTGGACGGTCTACGGGTGGAGTACGCGATACCCTCTCAGGTGCAGAACAGCACAGTACATGCACCTCCACAGAGGTGCCAGAGCAGCAGGCGCAACTAAACTGCCTTTTCTTTATTACCGTAAATCCTCTAATATTGGACGGGTCTTGTATTTACCTCAGCTGCAAAGAGCACCTAGGCCTTTATTAGAGAGAGGCTTATATAAGAGGCAGGCCTTAATTTCACAAACTGGCCAATTGTAATTGTGATTGATTGATTTTATTTAGACAGAAACGTATACAGATCACATGAGTATTTGCTTTGTCAGGGTGAAACTGTGGTGGATTAACGTAACTCACACACTGAAGTTGGAACTGTCTATAGGTTGCAGGGTCCGGGGACGATTTAGCGTGTAGTACCTATTCGACTCTACCTCAGTCGAATTGAGTTGCATTGATAACATGCAGTATCTTTAGCTAACGCTATCATAGCCATCATGATCTGTAATGTCAACCGGACAACGCCAGCCCGCCCTGCCAACACCATATAGATAGCGAACGTACACCGACGTTTGCAAACTTAGCCAAGGTCATCCAGCCGACACCACAGATGCTATGCTATGACAATGTTAGCTAACGCCAATGCTAACGCTAATGCTAACGCGAGGGAAATTTGCATTGGCAAGAGTTTATCTCATTCTATATCACGGCACAAAAAAAAATATATATCTTTTTTTGTGACCTTGTATTGGAAGCCGGCCTGTATTTGTCTGCATGTATCAAACCCCCGGCTCATATAAGAGGCCCGTCCTCTATTCGAGTACCCTCCACTATTAGAGGATTTACGGTAATCCCCTTGGGGGAAATTCATCCTCTGCGTTTGACACATCCTAACTATTTTAGGAGCAGTGGGCAGCCACACAGTGCAGCGCCCGGGGACCAACTCCAGTTGTAACGGCAGTATCTTGGTCAGGGGCAAAGGCAGGATATGCCTAGCATCGCCTAGTCGGTCTCTTCACGGTGTGGGAAGAAACCCGGGAGTACCCGAAATGATTATCTGAAATGATAAAAAAAAAAGAAGAAAAAAAATCTAACCCTGACTAACCTTACTGTCATGCACTTGTCCTAATAAACTAACCTACACTGTAACACGCAACACTTGATGAACATTGTTACTCAGCCGATAGAGTTGTACCCTTCTTGCTGTCTTGTCGTACAGAACTTGTAAGTCGCTTTGGATGAAAGCGTCAGCTAAATGACTAAATGTAAATGTAAATGTACACAGAATTTCACAGGAAAATAACAAAAACAATAATAATACAGAAATAACAATTTATAAATTATAAAGACAAAAAGAAAAGAAAACAGAGTTCAACCTTTTAAAATTTTAAATTCAAGGGGTACTATCTAATAAATGGCCTTTCCCAGTATCCAGCCCCGATTCCCGGCCGTGTGGCCCTATATTAATAAAACGTACATCTCTAATTCACAACAAGGCCCACTCTTCCAATTCACCTCACAGCATTCACCCTCACGAGCTGAGTTATCACAAAATGTGCATATCAGTGATGTCAGAGATCTCCCAGCTGCACAACAATGTGGCAGATGCCACCGGGTCACACAGTGGTTGGAGCCCCGCCTCAAAACGGCCTAAGGTCCTGAGGTAGAAAAACGCCACTTTTGAGAACACGACTCGAAAACAGAGCAATGAACCTTCATGAAAAACAAAAACCTACAGAGGTGTTCCATACACTCACAGGAACCGTGTAAAAGTGACCAAATAGTGAAGAAATAGCTAAATAGCTGCCCCCCAATAAAATCCCCAGTTAAATTCAAGAGGACAACACAAAAGACAAGACAGACCTCCTCCCCCTCCCACGAGACCGCCGGACTCCCCCGAACAAGCACCCCAACCCCGCTCAGCCGCACACGGTGGTCCTGACCTTCTCAGCTGCTGCGAACCACAGGTCAATCCCAGCCTGCCCCACCCCAATCACCCGCGCCGTGGATATCTCAAGATAAATCACATCCAACAGTGTTAGGGACCAGTTAATCACTGTGAGCTTCTCAGGCTCCTTCCATCTCAATGCTATTAGCTTCTTCGCTGCTGTGACGCCCGCTAGGACAACCCTTTTTAGTTGTACGGACGCGGGTAGTGTTGTTATATCGTTCAGGAGTAGCGTAACAGCTGTGAATGGGATAGTTAAGCCACACAGATCTGAAAGTTTGTCTGTTATTGACCTCCAGAAGCGGGCCACTGGTGGGCAATCCCAATACATATGCATATAAGTGCCAGTGGCCTTTTGAGAGCACAAAGTGCACCGAGAGTCGGTTATCAGTCCCATAGCAAATAGCTTCCTAGGTGTAAGATAGGTCCTATGAATATAATTAAAATTAATTTGCTGGTGATTGGGGTTGCGGGAAGACAATGCCACATTTGCCCAAACATCATCCCAGTCAAACTCGGGGTCCAACTCCGGGATATCCACACGCCAGATTGTATCCAATGATACATTTTTATACGTGGATTGAATTAAGAGCGTATAAAAGTCTGAGACAAACCCTCTGGAGGTCGTCCTGTCCACTATGAGCCTGATGAAGGGGTGTGGTTGCAAAGCTTGAGCCCACGGCACGCCATGCGCCCTCAGCGCTGACCTTAGTTGAAGGTAAAGAAAGAAGGACTCGCCGGGAAGATCATAAAATTCTTTTAAGTCCTGAAACGCACGAAGGCCGTTCTTATCATAAATATCCTCCAGAGTATGAACTCCCCTCCTTTGCCATTGAGGAATACTAACCGGCTTGTGCCCAACAAGTAGTTGCTGGTTATTAAAAATTGGAGAGTCCAGGTGCCATGGGCATTTAACCCCACATGACTTCTGTACATTACGCCATGTTTGGATCACGTGAGTTATGATCGGTCCATATCTCAGTCAGCATTTCGAAATAGGGACAGTGGAGTACACTACATCCTGCAATCTTAGCGGTGAGACCGCCGCCGCTTCTAAGGAGCGCCAATATACACCCTCTACAGGGTCTAGCCAGCACATCAGAGGTCTCAGTGAAAAGGACCAGAAATAAAGCTTAAAATCAGGGATTGCGAGGCCCCCATCTTGTTTCCTACGTTGAGTAGTAGCTCTTTTGATTCTCGGGCGTTTGTTATTCCAGATAAACTTAGATACCATCGATTGTACCTTGCGCCAGTGGTGTATTGGAGGGGGCAGGGGGAGCATTGAGCTAACAAAATGTATCCTAGGCAGGACGTTCATTTTGATTATGGAAGCCCGGGCTTGTAAGGAGTTAGGAAGGGACGACCATCTGTCTAGATCCTGGCGTATTTTATCATAAGTACCCGTGAAGTTGTACTTAGTAGTTTGACTCAGCGTGGGGAATATCTCTATGCCTAAGTATTTAAAATGTTCCACTATGGGGATATCAGCTGGTAGTCGCACCGCCTTGGCCAGCTCATTAAGAGGTAGGCTTGTTGATTTGTTCCAGTTAATCTTAAAGCCTGACAATTTACCAAAGTCCTCGATTATTCCCAGTAATTTTGTGGCTGACCGGGAGGGGTCATCCATAAAAATCAGTAGGTCATCCGCATAGAGAGCAATTTTGTGTGGTGTATTATTGACCATTATGGGGACGATGTCCTCCGATTGCCTAATAAATTGGGCCAATGGTTCGAGGGAAAGCGCGAATAGTCCTGGGCTCAGAGGACAACCCTGTCTAGAAGATCTGGAGACTGAAAAAAGTGTGGAACAGTTTTTGCCTGTCAGTATCATTGCCGACGGCGAGGCATACAGGACTTTAATCATATGAATAAAATTCTTTCCAAGACCCATAACCTCAAGTACCTTCCATAGGTATGACCATTCTAGTCTATCAAACGCCTTCATGGCATCCAAAGACAGAACTGTGGACGGAGCTGTATTGTCTTTACTGTTATCGACTACATGCAACAGCCTCCTAAGATTATCTGCAGCCAGGCGCCCCGGGATAAAACCAGTCTGATCGCAGTGTACCAATACCGTCATAAATCTCTGCAGACGGCGGGCCAGCACCTTGGCAAACACTTTTAGATCGGCCCCGAGAAGACTCAAGGGCCTATAGCTACCACAATCATTGGGATCTTTATCCTTCTTGAGAAGTAAAGAAATTAATGCCATGTTGACATCCCTTGAGAACTCCCCTTGTTCGATAGCGTAATTGATCATATCGAGCATCAATGGACCCAGTTGGTCCCAGAAAGCTAAATATACCTTGGGTGGAATCCCATCCCAGCCTGGTGCCTTACCCCTCTGCATTTCAGCAATCGTCTCCCTAAGTTCCATAAGAGTGATTGGTTTCCCCAGTTCCTTAGCCTCTTCCTCAGAAATGTGGGGTATCTCAAGCCCGCCAATGAACGATTCAAATTTAGAGTTATCGAAATTAACCTCTGAGCTATATAACTGTGAGTAAAATTTTTTAAAAGTGTTGTTGATCTTTTTTGAATCAGTAGTGACTGTTCCCTGTCGCGTCTTGATCGAAGGGATATCCGAGAAATGATCATTCAAGCGTATCTTCATTGCCAACAGATGGCTAGGCCTGGAACCGTGAAAGTAGTAATTTTGCCTTGTCCTATGTATAAAGAACTCAGACTGTTGTTTAAGTATGGAGTTTATTTCTTTCTTGACTATCTTACGTTGTGTGTTTAGTCGTTCACTATAGTTAGTTTGCAAAGATGCGTATAGGTCCGCATATAATGTTTCCAGTCCTTCTAGTTTTTTTGACCGGGATTTACGCAAATTGGAGGCAAAAAGTGTGACATGACCCCTGATAAATCCTTTCAATGCGTTCCACAGGACCCTAGGGTCTTCGACCGTGCCGACATTGATCTGCAAGAATTCAGTTAGTTTACTCCTGAACTCAGTGCAGAAATCATCGTTCTTTAATAAGGTTGAGTTAAAACGCCACCTGGGAGCTCTCGTGGAGAGCCTGCCAAAGGTTGCCACAAGGAAAATCCCCTTGTGGTCCGAGAGAGCCAGGGGAACCAATGAGACGGCGAAACTATCAAACATATTAGGGGACGCGAATGCATAGTCTATTCGAGAGAAGGTTTTGTGTCTGGCTGACAGGTGAGAGTAATCCTTGAGGGTGGGATTGGATATGCGCCATAGGTCTGCGAGCCCCGTGTCCTGGGCCCACATCCTGAGGGCCTTAGAGGACCGTTTTTGGTCGCTTGTTTCAGAGGACCCGGACCTATCCATCTCCGCATCCCAGCACGCATTAAAATCGCCACCCACAATGAGAGCGTATCCAGTAAGTTCCAACATATTCTTCGTGATTGTATTATAGAACGCTGAATCAAATGTGTTAGGGGCATACAATGCTATTAATGCCATCTTCCTATGAGAGAACTCAACTTTTGCTATAGTAATCCTTCCCTCCGTGTCCGACCACACATCCAGGACTTTGATATCAAGGTTATGTCTTGTACCTATGACGACTCCTTTTGTCTTATCGTCGGCTGAGGATGAGGAAATAATGTGATATTGTCGGTTTGCTAGCCTTGACACATCACCCACCAATAAATGCGTCTCACTAAGGAGAGCAATGTCAATATTTCTTCTCTTCAATAGGACCAAAGGACACTGGCACGCTTGTGTGGGGCGTTAAGACCCCCTGCGTTCCAAATTAAAATATTCAATTTAGCCATGGTCGAACTTGTCTAAATGCGTGGAGAACATACCAGTGCAGCCAGGCTGAGGACAGAGGCGCTGATCCAGGCGGGCCCAGACGGTCAATCCCAAGAGTTCAGAGGAGGAACAATTACACACATACAGGACAACAGTACAGAAAACACAGAAAAATACCACCCCAGTTACAACCCCCCCTACTTCTACTCTATACCCTAACCCACCCGTCCTAATATTAACCCTCCTATACCCATTCTCCAATCCCCTCCCTATGCTCCATCCACTAAGGATGGTCATCTTCCTATCGTTTCTCACTGGAATCATGGATCCAATAAGACGCTCTCCACTCCGACCCCCTCTCTAGATAAACCCCTGATTAAACCCCCCACTAGTCCAATAAACACAAATAAAAATAAACATTTTAAATTCAATAAAGTTATCGGTCGAAAACCACCGTGAGCCTTGGCCCTAACATGAGACAACTATAAGGGAACAAATAGCTATTATTATATAATAACTCAACATCATCCCTGTAACCAACTACTTCCGAATCTGCATATCAATGTCGCAATGCTATAGCACAAATGGATAAAGGAACATTTTAAAAATTAAAGCATACCAGAAGATAGTCTAAGGCAGGACCCGATCACAGGTAAATTGTGCAAACAGATGTCATTTAAACAGCAACAATAAAAAGAAAAAGGAAAAAGGGTTATGGTCAAGGTGCAAGCATTTAACCGTCTCTCTGGTCAGGTACAAAGGCTGTGTGGGATATTTGTAGATATCCTGATGAAGAATGTGCTCAGTCAACCGAGGCTTGGATAATAACAAGGGTTTATTAACCAAACAGATAGAGTACATAGAGAGAATGGCTGAGGCTCTCGCCCCAGGTGATCAGCTGAAATGACCCAGGTAAAAGACCCTGGATAGATCTCAAGAGGAGATCTATATAGTTAACAGGAGGGGGTGTGGTCCCATTTGATAGGTCAGATGGGGGGGAGGGGGTACAGGTTTGGGGACACAGGGGAGGGGGGTGATTCCACAGAGAGGGGGGGGGGCACAGGTAAGGGGAACATATTTACATGAGGACATATTATACCACAATACTCACTTTTCTTTCTTATAATGTGGGTGAGATTAATGTATAATATACCAGGATTGTTTGGAACAGGTAAAAGTGGGGACCGATGTAATCCATCGGTTATCAGATAATGAAAAAAATAGAAAATAATTAAAATAATGAAAATGTTTGCCAATGTGTTCTGTTGGTTGGCCTAATAATTTAAACTAGTATTATTTATATACATGATTCATGACATGATCGACTGGACTGCGGTCTGTGTTATTTTGATATCAGAGATGTGGGAATAGATATCACCCTTTTCTTTTATTAATCGCTCAAAATACCTATATCAATGAGTGGTCCTCAACTCTGATATCAAACAACAATTAACATAATCATTAGAAGCTATAGCTGTGCAAATATCTTGGCATACCTTCAGTCGTTCATGTCGTGACTCAGGGGAGCTAATGTGATCGTTGTGCATACAGGCATCTTAATAAACCAATAAAATACATGCACTGTCTCTGTTGTGGACAGAGTGCACAGGGTGAAAACACAAAATCGTGTGCATAATTATTAGGAATAGGATTTACACATAAGCATTAACTTAGTGGCTAAAGTGTACAAAAACATTTTAACAACCGTTAACCTGGTGGTTAATAAAACTAACATGATTGATTATGGGAAACTGTTCACAATTATATATATATATATATATATGTTTGCACCTTTTATGATGATTCTTGATGAAATTACTTAGGATCCAGTTGTATTTAACCTGAGTTTGAGTGTCACTTTCATCTGTGATTGCCTCAGTTTTGTTGGTCTTTACTTAGAATCAGGCAATTTTCTCCATTTCTTCTCTATAAATGAGGAGATAAAACGTCTTATGCATCGCTTCTGTATGTAATTCTAGTGCATATACTATCAATGGTTCACCATACAGGTGCAAAACAACGTTACATGTCCTCTTCTATGAGAGAATAAAACAACTGATTCTTTCTTGTCTGACAATACAATTTTGTAACCTAAGTAATTCAAATGTGATGTAATGTGATCATGTGGTCACTTCTTCCTTCAGCAATACATTTTAGCTCATTATTACTAACCATTGTTAATGCTTTCTCATTGATTTCTTTTCATCACATCCCTAGTTCATCGTTTTCCAGATACATACAATTGTGTGAAAAGTTTCCTTCTTGTGAAGGTATTAATCTGACTGATGTTGCGTCGTTGTTGACAAGGTGTTCTCTGTCGGTCGTGTGGCAGGGCCAAACAGTAACACATAAAAATTTAATAAATACATAACAATGTGGACACTGTGTTCAGAAGTCTCTTGGTTCACAGGTCTCTGATGATGTCTCTTCTTGACGATGCAGTCGGGAACATTCACTGGTCGCCGTTCATTCCCTGTCAAGGGTCACCTGTAGCAGTGTGGCGGTCAACTATACTATACTATACAACTAACTATACTTGCAGACTCTTTTCCTGCAGCCTATGTTGTTCTCCACCACCATCACATGTCTGCCACTGTGCTCACGCTTGGCCCCTATCAGGCCTAGAGACATGGTGGTCAGGGCGTTCTTGAACGTGCTGTGTGGTGGTTGGTCCCCCCCGTTCCTCGTCATCGCGGTACTAGAGGGGCGAGGGGGCGGGCGTTTTTGAATGTGTTGTGCTGGTTTCGCTGTCCTCTCCTCGTCATTGCGGTACCACTTGATGGAGGGCGAGGGCCCGCCGGTGTAGTGGCTAGTCAGTAGGACGCTCTCTCTCACACGGATGGCAATCTTGTCATCGGGTCTGCCGCGGGTCGCCGGGGTGAGGCTACATGTTGTCCTTTCTGTCTCTGCTCTCCTTGGTCAGTCTCCTTCGTGGTCCCCTGCTCCACTTTCTTGGGGATGTCTGTGGGCTGGGTTGGATGGCGGTTCTCCCACGGTTGTTGTCGTCGTTCTGGTTGTGTCCGCAGCTCCTTGGCGGCGTCCCTGGTGGTAGTATGCTGTCGTGGGTCGCTCAGGTCGCTGGGTTGTGTTCCTCGTCCTGTCCTCTCACCAATTCATGATCTGAGGATGATAAAAACTGCCTTAGAAAATTCCTCACATAAATGATTCAACGCCTTTCTGCTACAGAGGAAAATCATTTAGGGTTAATTCAATTTATTGTAAATAAAATCACTTAATTGAAAATAGGAAATGCAAGCCAATTGCATTAGCAGTGATTCCTTGTGTCAAGAAGGTCACATTCACTACAATCTTATCATATCTTGTATCTAACTAGATCTTACAGCATTAGGCATTTAAATAAAATTAGTAAATGAATGGCCAAAGTCTTGAATCAGATAAAATAGTCTGTGGTGTTAAATTGAAGTTGATCTTACCTCAGGATGCGTTGGGTGTGCCTCAGGATACTTACCTCGCCACGACTTCTCTGGCGTTATTCACGTCTCAGTGTGGCTCGTCATAATTTAGCATGGGGAAAAAACATAAAATCTAGGTAGCCAGTTAATTTTGCATGAAAAACAATCATTCTTTTTGTCGTCTAACCCTAACTAACCTTACTGTCATGCATTTGTCCTAATAAACTAACCTACACTGTAGCACTCAACACTTTGATGACCATTGTTACTCAGCTGATAGAGTTGTGCTCTTTTTGATGTCCTGTCATACAGAACCTGTGAGTCGCTTTTGGATAAAAGTGTCAGCTAAATGATCAATGTATGTGTATACCTTGTACATTTAGATAATTGTGCTTCAATTTGTGGTTGATATTTTGCAGTCATGGAAATGTATTAGTTGTTAAAAGAATAGTCATGCATGTTATTGGTTATAAACAGAGAATAGAAGGAGGAGATTGTAAGTAAAGTTGTTTTCATCATTAATCTTTCATCTCGGGCACTTCTCTAATTCATGTGATGATGAAAACGACTGGTTAGTTATTGTTAGTATGGGAATTAGGTAGATTTTCATGACTGCAACATCATCACCTGTGTTTATACTATACTAAGTTGAGTCTCTAGGTGTGGTCAGAGTCCTCTCTAGGCATTTGCATTGTCTTTCAGCTCCACATCGTCCTCAGCTGATTTTCGTGTTCAAATGTAGATTATTTTGGGGTCTCAATTTAAATGATTGTAGCTGGTCTCACTTTGTGCTTTGTCTGTGTTCAGATGCAAATCACTGGAGTTTCAGCTTTTGTGATACAATGTGTTTACACCCATTCTGCATCTTGACCCAGAGCCAGATCTCTTGGTTGTCTGTAAATACAAACACATGTTAATTTTCCACTCTTTTCTAAGACCATCTGAGTGGGTTCTCCTTGATTGTCTGTGAGCTTAACAAAACATCAGCTATTTCTCATCCATCCCGTTCTAGGATGTAATGATAGTGTTATCATTTATCAATCATATCGCATATGTACACAAGCATCATATGAATGTGGAACCACACATTTTGAATCATGTTTAAAAATTTCTTACAATGGAAAGGGCTAGTTATCTTTCATTGGTTCTTTAGATAAACACATTAACTCAAGTGAATATAACCTAACATCTTACTTTTAAACATGATCTATGTTGTTTGTGCCCAAGTTTTTTTAACATTAAAAGCTTATAAAGCCTAATCTAACGCTGTTTATGTGGACTACAAGGTACGCCCACAGATGTATTATAATTCTGAAACAGACATTGTAATTAGCTTTATGTGACTTATAATGTGTAAATTAAAGCAACATAAACACTCAAGTGATCTGAGATAGTTGTAATTTGCTGTAACTGAGATGATAGTTGTGTATATGTACAGTTTCTACGTCAAATGACTCCCTTTTCTTGACTCCTTTTGTATCACAAACAGTACTGAATTTGCAAATCTGGTATGTCATAAATGTACAGATGTAGCAGTACTGACTATCTGTATGTCATGTATGTCATAATATGTCCTGATAATTGAAAATGGGGGACCCTGATGTAAACAAATCTGGTATTGAAAATGGGGGACCCTGATGTAAACAAGACTAAAGTCTCTCTCTGGTCTGCATCCCCTTAACAATTGTGTGTTGAGCTGTGCTGTATTGTACCCATTCTGCAATCTGTTAATAAAGTTTTCAATCAATCAATCAAAGCATCTATATTTATGATTTTCATACTCACCGGGGAAAGCTGTTTGTGTTGACGTTGGTTCCTGAGGCTGTAGCACGTTACGTGTCGTTAATGCAATGTTCGGTTCGTTTCTCCGGTGGTCTGGGATAATGCAATCCTGGAAACACTCTTCTGCATCTCGCCACCGCAACTCAACATTTTCCAATAGCAGCGCGCACATACATATACAAATAAAACATATACTACAAGTGGATTTCACGCACCTTCGGCCTTGGGCACATTAAACTTTACGTTCGCCTATGGATAGTTTAATATAAAATCATAATTTAACGGCGCGCATAGCGTCACGTCATTGCTCCATGCGACGTTCGTGCGTTCTCATTCGCCTCGGAAATAACGCTTTGCAATTCATACAGTATTTTTCCCACGAGCTCTCAATAGCCTGGAATTCCTTAACCAGCGTTTTGTTACCGAATGAACGCGCCTGTGCATATGTGAAAACGTAAACAAACTGAAACGATAAAACTATACTTCCCCAAATGGTTGTTCCCGTGGGCCGGTTCCGGAAATTACTATTCTAGTTTGTCGCGTGAACTGCACTTCAATGTTATTACCTGAACTTCAATGTTATTCTCTATATAACGGTAATAGTCTCTCAATGCTCGGCGCACGCAAATACAAACGAGACTTTAAACAGACAAAACAACAAAAATACATATAAGTTAACGTGCGTGTATATCTGACTGTATTGGATCGCTGTACGTTTAGTCGGCCAACATCTGTTGCGACAAGGCATTTATCCCTTGATTTAACTACACATCGTTATTAAAGTCATAACGACCGAACCTGACTTCGAAATTTACCAGCGATATATTAGATTATATATACCTTTTAATCACACTCACGGTCCCTTCGACCTGCGACTCGTTAAATGTACATTCACGTACTCCCGAGACATCGCCACGTCATCTTCCCGCTATCTGTATAATCAATTGGAATTCAATCCAAATACATCGTTTTCAGGAATGGAAGATATTGTGGGCTTAGTTTGAGCATGAAACAATGAATATTTTGACGCTACTCTGGTAATTAATAGGTTCCAATAGAGTAGCGTTTTCCAAGGATATCACATCATAATAAGCCCACGTTTCTTGCCTTGTTGCCTATATTTTAGCCTGCATCAGCTAGACTTGGGTTAGCAAACCAACAACCTTATTTTGTGCCCTAACTTTCGGTTTGGCAACAGCCAAATCCGGGAATAGCACAGACAACCCATCCTTTCAGAACATCTGTCCAGATAAGGACCCAGGTACACGCGTTTCCCCGGTACGATTCTCAATACAGATCAGATATATTAATGCACATTATTCTTACTCAGCCATGATCTCAATATTTGACAACATTCTGTAATATTCACCTGGCACAGAGAAAAGCGGGAAGGTTTTAATTCCTTTCCATACATTTTTGGTCGACCAGTCTATTATACTCACTTTTCTCTGTATAGTTGAAATGATACAGCACGCCGGGAGGACGCAAAAAGTCCGTCACAAGTTCGTAGACGCCAATTGTGGGATATTTGTAGATATCCTGATGAAGAATGTGCTCAGTCAACCGAGGCTTGGATAATAACAAGGGTTTATTAACCAAACAGATAGAGTACATAGAGAGAATGGCTGAGGCTCTCGCCCCAGGTGATCAGCTGAAATGACCCAGGTAAAAGACCCTGGATAGATCTCAAGAGGAGATCTATATAGTTAACAGGAGGGGGTGTGGTCCCATTTGATAGGTCAGATGGGGGGGAGGGGGTACAGGTTTGGGGACACAGGGGAGGGGGGTGATTCCACAGAGAGGGGGGGGGGGCACAGGTAAGGGGAACATATTTACATGAGGACATATTATACCACAGCTGGAATGACATAATCCTATATAAGAA
>NC_140165.1:76409477-76410931 GCF_963971535.1 Notolepis coatsorum
TTCCAACCCCCCCCTAAAGCTATAATATAGAATCTGTGACATACAGGTATCTTCCTTCTCCTTCTACCCCATGAGGTCCTGCTTCCAAGCCTCCGTCTTCCCAAAGAGCTGCGCTTTGTTTTTTTTTTGATCCACTTTTTCTCCCATTTTTCTATATTTTCTCCCATCCCAATTTCGTATCATCAATTCAACCCTCCCCTGTCACGAACGCTGTTTCTTGCCTCCCACAAGCCGGCTGCAGTGAGGACTAAGTCATACATAGCACAAGTCCCCTCCGGTACTTGAGGTAACAGCAGTCGCATCTTTTCACCTGCGCAGCTCGATCTCTCAGTGTTCGAGGAGTAACGCGTGGGAGGCTCACGCTGCCCCCGACACTTCCTGATTCTACTGCGCAGGCGCACCAACCGACTTGTAGGAGTCGCTTGTTCACAACGTTCGATCCCACCCTTCAGTTTTCCCTCCCCGTAATACGGCCAATGTGTATTACTGCGGACGACAGCCAAACTGAAAAACAATGTGGAGAGCTGGATTCGAACACGCGAATCCTAGCGTCTCCACACTGGTGGCGAGTGCCTTAGACCACTACACCACCTAGCCGCCCTAAAGAGCTGCGCTTTGTATCATTTGCACCAAAGCAGTCTGAAAAGCTGCCAGATTCTCGAGACGCTTTCCCGCTGGAAGGAAGAGAGATGCGCTGCAACAACAAGGGTTGCAGCGGGCGATCTGCCCAGACAAAACGCCACTCTGGCAGCTGCGCGTTGATCGTCTCACGCAGAACGACGTGGGCCGCGGGAATTGGGAATTTGTTCTTTCATGTTGCGCCTGCGGAGAGGCTTCCTGCTGTCCTCTGTATCAGAGAGGTGGAGGGAGACACAGAGAGGTGGAGGAGACACAGAGAGGTGGAGGAGACAGAGAGAGGTGGAGGGAGACACAGAGAGGAGGAGGGAGACAGAGAGAGGTGGAGGGAGACACAGAGAGGTGGAGGGAGACAGAGAGAGGTGAGGGAGACACAGAGAGGTGGAGGAGACAGAGAGAGGAGGAGGGAGACAGATAGAGGTGGAGGGAGACACAGAGAGGAGGAGGGAGACACAGATAGGTGGATGGAGACAGAGAGAGGTGGAGGGAGACACAGAGAGGAGGAGGGAGACAGAGAGAGGTGGAGGGAGACACAGAGAGGAGGAGGGAGACAGAGAGAGAGGAGGGAGACAGAGAGAGGTGGAGGGAGACAGAGAGAGGTGGAGGGAGACAGAGAGAGGAGGAGGGAGACAGAGAGAGGTGGAGGGAGACAGAGAGAGGAGGAGGGAGACACAGAGAGGAGGAGGGAGACAGAGAGGAGGAGGGAGACAGAGAGAGGAGGAGGGAGACAGAGAGAGGTGGAGGGAGACACAGAGAGGAGGAGGGAGACAGAGAGAGGAGGAGGGAGACAGAGAGAGGAGGAGGGAGACAGAGAGAGG
>NC_140165.1:76411131-76451779 GCF_963971535.1 Notolepis coatsorum
GAGACACAGAGAGGAGGAGGGAGACAGAGAGAGGAGGAGGGAGACAGAGAGAGGAGGGAGACAGAGAGAGGTGGAGGGAGACACAGAGAGGAGGAGGGAGACAGAGAGATGAGGAGGGAGACAGAGAGAGGTGGAGGGAGACAGAGAGAGGTGGAGGGAGACAGAGAGAGGAGGAGGGAGACAGAGAGAGGTGGAGGGAGACAGAGAGAGGAGGGAGACAGAGAGAGGAGGAGGGAGACAGAGAGAGGAGGAGGGAGACAGAGAGAGGTGGAGGGAGACAGAGAGAGAGGAGGAGGGAGACACAGAGAGGAGGAGGGAGACAGAGAGAGGTGGAGGGAGACAGAGAGAGGAGGAGGGAGACAGAGAGAGGAGGAGGGAGACAGAGAGAGGAGGAGGGAGACAGAGAGAGGAGGAGGGAGACAGAGAGAGGAGGAGGGAGACAGAGAGAGGAGGAGGGAGACAGAGAGAGGAGGAGGGAGACAGAGAGAGGAGGGAGACAGAGAGAGGAGGAGGGAGACAGAGAGAGGTGGAGGGAGACAGAGAGAGGAGGAGGGAGACAGAGAGAGGAGGAGGAGACAGAGAGAGGAGGAGGGAGACAAGAGAGAGAGGGGGAGGGAGACAGAGAGAGGTGGAGGGAGACAGAGAGAGGAGGAGGGAGACAGAGAGAGAGAAGAGAGGAGGAGACAGAGAGAGGAGGAGGGAGACAGAGAGAGGAGGAGGGAGACAGAGAGAGGTGGAGGGAGACAGAGAGAGGAGGAGGGAGACACAGAGAGGAGGAGGGAGACAGAGAGAGGTGGAGGGAGACAGAGAGAGGAGGAGGGAGACAGAGAGAGGAGGAGGGAGACAGAGAGAGGAGGAGTGAGACAGAGAGAGGTGGAGGGAGACAGAGAGAGGAGGAGGGAGACAGAGAGAGGTGGAGGGAGACAGAGAGAGGAGGAGACAGAGAGGAGGAGGGAGACAGAGAGAGGAGGAGGGAGACAGAGAGAGGAGGAGGGAGACAGAGAGAGGAGGAGGGAGACAGAGAGAGGTGGAGGGAGACAGAGAGAGGAGGAGTGAGTCAGAGAGAGGTGGAGGGAGACAGAGAGAGGAGGAGGGAGACAGAGAGAGGTGGAGGGAGACAGAGAGAGGAGGGAGACAGAGAGGAGGGAGACAGAGAGAGGAGGAGGGAGACAGAGAGGAGGAGGGAGACAGAGAGAGGAGGAGGGAGACAGAGAGAGGTGGAGGGAGACAGAGAGAGGTGGAGGGAGACAGAGAGAGGAGGAGGGAGACAGAGAGAGGAGGAGGGAGACAGAGAGAGGAGGAGGGAGACAGAGAGAGGAGGAGGGAGACAGAGAGAGGTGGATGGAGACAGAGAGAGGTGGAGGGAGACACAGAGAGGAGGAGGGAGACAGAGAGAGGAGGAGGGAGACAGAGAGAGGAGGAGGGAGACAGAGAGAGGAGGAGGGATACACAGAGAGGAGGAGGGAGACAGAGAGAGGAGGAGGGAGACAGAGATAGGTGGAGGGAGACAGAGAGAGGAGGAGGGAGACAGAGAGGAGGAGGGAGACAGAGAGAGGAGGAGGGAGACAGAGAGAGGAGGAGGGAGACAGAGAGGAGGAGGGAGACAGAGAGAGGTGGAGGGAGACAGAGAGAGGAGGAGGGAGACAAAGAGAGGAGGATGGAGACAGAGAGAGGAGGAGGGAGACAGAGATAGGTGGAGGGAGACAGAGAGAGGAGGAGGGAGACAGAGAGAGGAGGAGGGAGACAGAGAGGAGGAGGGAGACAGAGAGAGGAGGAGGGAGACAGAGAGGAGGAGGGAGACAGAGAGAGGTGGAGGAAGACAGAGAGAGGAGGAGGGAGACAGAGAGAGGAGGAGGGAGACAGAGAGAGGAGGAGGGAGACAGAGAGAGAGGAGGAGGGAGACAGAGAGAGGTGGAGGGAGACAGAGAGAGGTGGAGGGAGACAGAGAGAGGAGGAGGGAGACAGAGAGAGGAGGGAGACAGAGAGAGGTGGAGGGAGACAGAGAGAGGTGGAGGAGGGAGACACAGAGAGGAGGAGGGAGACAGAGAGAGGTGGAGGGAGACAGAGAGAGGAGGAGGGAGACACAGAGAGGAGGAGGGAGACAGAGAGAGGAGGAGGGAGACAGAGAGAGGAGGGAGACAGAGAGAGGAGGAGGGAGACAGAGAGAGGAGGAGGGAGACAGAGAGAGGAGGAGGGAGACAGAGAGAGGAGGAGGGAGACACAGAGAGAGGAGGAGGAGACAGAGAGAGGAGGAGGGAGACAGAGAGAGGAGGAGGGAGACAGAGATAGGAGGAGGGAGACAGAGAGAGGAGGAGGGAGACAGAGAGAGAGGAGGAGGGAGACAGAGAGAGGAGGAGGGAGACAGAGAGAGGAGGGAGACGCACACACACACACACGTGTACACACACCTGTACATACACACACACACATGTGTACACACACACCTGTACATACACACTAGGGCTGACCCCTATTAATCGATTAGTCGACTAATCGGTCGAAAGGAGCCGTAGTCGACTGGCCAACCTCTTAGTCGAATATAATATAAAAAAAAAAATCATTCTTTCCAAAAGAAAAGAGGCCTAGAAACGTGGCTAACCCTAATGGCACGCATACCAGAGGCTAACTGCCTAAGAAAACAGGCACAGAGGCACTGAAAGAGTATTTCACCATCTGATGAACACACTAGACAAATATCAAGATGTATCCATCAGTGGACCAATTGCATGCTTTTGCAGAGGACAAGAAGCCTTCAGTCGACTCCTTCAGACATTAACCACCCCCCACAGCCCAAATGGAATGATAAAAAAGTAAAAAAATAAAAATAAAAAAATATTATACTTTTTTTAAATTTTTTAAATTTTTTATTAAGTCGACCAATAGTCGACTAACGGCAAATTTTGGCCAATCCTAGTCGACCATCCAAATCCTTAGTTGGGGACAGCCCTAATACACACACATACAGACACACACACACACCTGTACATACACACACACACACACACACACACACACACACACACACACACACACACACACACACACACACACACACACACACACACACACACACACACCCTCTTCTACCTACAACGGAGGATGGAGGATGGCGTTCCCATGGATAATCAGATAAAGATTGGATAATCCAGACAGAAATCCTTTTCATTCCATAAACCCCCCCCCCATCATTCGCTCGCCTCGCTGTATCGCTTTCAGTCAATACGTCAACAATCAAAAGGCATTTCAAGGATTTTGAATTCCTAGCCTCTCAAAGCCGGCCTCAGGGGTTATAAACACTTCTGCTGCGAGAGAGTGAGAGAGAGAGAGAGAGAGAGAGAGAGAGAGAGAGAGAGAGAGAGAGAGAGAGAGAGAGAGAGAGAGAGAGAGAGAGAGAGAGAGAGAGAGAGAGAGAGAGAGTCGTGGAAACTTTACACTTCAACTTACAGAGTCAATAACAACGGAGTCCCGGGTCTGCCTGTACGGCACACACGTGTGTATGTAAGCGGAGAACACGGGTAACAGTAGAGCGGCGCGCAATCATGGAGAAGCCGCTAGTTTTGGCTGGAAGGCGTGGCGGCAGCACCTCTTTCACTGCAGTTTCACAAAGGTCCACTCACTGGCCCTGCACACACACACACACATACACACGCACACACGTTCACATGTACACACACATGCACACACATACACAGAGGGTCACGCCGAGGCCTTTGCACGCTCACATAGGCTACACACACACTCACTCACAGGGGAGACGCACTTGCGCTTACACAGACGCACAAGGGTACGCAGAGGCACGTGCACACACACACACACACCTCAGTGTTTTATGCTGTTTAGCTGCTTTGCTCCATGTTGCCTCATTATTTCTCTCTCCCTCTCTCTTTCGCTCTCTCTCTCTCTCTCTCTCTCTCCCTCTCTCTCTCTCTCTCTCTCTCTCTCTCTCCCTCTGTTGCTGTCCTTGCTTTGTTTATCACTTTCTCTAAAGGGTAATGGGAGACTGTGTGTGTGTGTGTGTGGCGGGGGGGGGGGGGGGGGGGGGCGTCAGGAGCCTACTCAGTAATTTATTCTCTGATCCTAACTCTGCCCAGCGCTGTTGGTCTGGTCTCTCTCTGACTTCCTCTGGTCTTCTGTTCTGTTTTACCTGTTTCCTGTCTCATCTCAGCCCGCCACCTATTTCCTCCTATCCTCCTATCCTTGTATTTTTTTCCTTTCTTCCCTCTCTTTACACCCTGCCACCTTGACTCTCCTCCTTCCCGTCACTAAGATTGCGTCGTCCTTCACCTTTCGCACCTGCTATACTTGCGGGTTCTGAGTCGGGAAATACTTTACGGCGTGCGGGAAGAAGGAGGAGGAGGAGGAGGATGAGGAGGAGTATTCTTCTCTCGCCATTCAGTCAGCGCCCGCCGCATGGAACTAGTAAACACTTGACTGAATCCACCACCCGCTGAGGATCTCAGATACAATTCAATTCGATTGGGTAAAAAGGGGGAGTTATGCTGCATGTTTGATTTCGACGCCTCTTTGCAGGCTTGTTATCCTTTGTCGATGTGCAAAACCTCAAAGAGGGATGTTTTCTCACGTTGGGGGCACCCGTTCTCATCCTTAGCGCTTTGTAGACACACGAACCTCAGAGAAAAGCACTGTGTCCGCTGTTTCTTCAAATGAAAAGCCTGTTTGTGTTATTGCCGTTCTGTAGGAGCCCATAGGATCCAGTAAACGCTCTCATGCTATTATAATGGGATGTGTGTAGGGCGGCTAAGTGGCACAGTGGGCAAGACGCTCGCCACTAGTGCAGGAGATGCTGGGTTCGCATTGCTACCAGCTTCGCTGGTCGTTCATACTAATACAATTGGCAGTGTTAGGGGTGGGAAAGCTGGTGGGTGGGTCCTGGTCGTTGTAAACAGCGACTCCTACAGTTCGGTCGGGGCGCCTGCTCAGCGAGGAAAGGATCTAAGGGGGGTAGTGTGATCCTTCCACACGTTACACGCTCTCAGTGAGAGTCCGCGCTGCCAGGTGAAAAGAAGCGGTTGATTGGCTAGACGTGTGTCGCAGAACGACGCGCAGCGACCAGGAAGGGGATTGAGAATTGGCACAACGACTAACATTGGAATTGGAGAAAAACAAAGGAAAAAGGAGGGGGGAAAAGATTTAAAAAAAAAAAATAATAATGGGATGTGTGTTGCTGTAATGCCGCCTAACGATGTGTGCTGCTGCCTCCGAACAGACAGCAGGTGGAGGCTGGAGGGGAAGACGGTGCTGTACATCCCCATGGAGGCCCTGCAGCGGAGCCCTGAGGACGCCAGCAAGGACAAGGACCTGCTCCAAAGACTGGAGAGTAAGCTGGAGGGGTGCTCTGTGTGTGTGGGGGGCCTTATTCGTCTACCATTGTGGGGCCCCAATGTCCCTACAAGGGTCGACTAGGGATGCACCGATGCGACTTTCTCAATACCGATACCGTCCGGAGTACCGACCCGATACCCATTGTTCACTTTAACAAACTGTACGCCTCACTGTGTGGAATAGATTGGGATCGTTCTTTTGTGCAAGGCAACATCAGGCTAGACTTAAAACATTACTTTCCTAACTTAGTGAAACAAAATGTAACAAATTTAACACATAGATATAAAAAAAGAATATATGAGGACTTCTTAACCTCACCTGTATTACAATGATTACCGGACCACTACTTTAGTTTGACACCGGACCACTACTTTAGTTTGACACATTATTTTCCGACTACAGCTCAGGTACATACTGTGCAATCACTTCCGGGTACCACAACGTCACGCTGGGAACTACGGCAAGTATTTAAGGGCAATACAGACCCAACTTTGAGAAATAGATTAACGGCGTCAATTGTATTATCGCGCGATAATAAAGGTGGGCATAGATAATTTTTTTAATCTAGATTAATCTATCTGCAATCCTGGAGTTAATCTAGATTAATCTAGATTAAAATGGCTAAAAAAAAAATCTACCGAAGGTAGGGGTGGACGGTATGGTCTAAAATTTATATCACGGTATAATTTGAAGCATAGACGGTAACGGTATATATCACGGTATCAGTGTTTCCGTTAGAATAATTTTTTTTGCCTGATATATAAAGAATGACATCCTCAAGGCATGTAGATTTATAATATTTTAACTTAAAACTAGGCTACTTTTGCGTATACGGGCATTATATTCCAAATAAAATAAGTCCCGAGTCGAGACTCCGTGCTGCCCCCAACAATCCCAATAGTATGCAACTGCAGAGCCGCAGAGTAGGGGCGCTTTCAGGTCCGGTCACAGGCCCGCTCAACAGCGCCCCCCACCCAACGGCTGAATTGCCAATGGCTGAATTGGAGTATTGCACAGTGCAATACACAGTGCAATACTCCAATTCAGCCATTGGCAATTCAGCCGTTGGGTGGGGGGCGCCTGTGACCGGACCTGAACGCGCCCCTACTCTGCGGCTTTGCAGCTGCATATGCTTCTCGCAAAATCCAGCATCCAGCTCGCGCTGCCCAGCCGTCAGAACACTACACACATATCATAATGTTCACAGAAAACTGTAGTTGATCACCAGGTATGTTTTATTAACGTAGAATAATTCATATAAGAAAAACGATAGGGAAATCTCTTACCTTTCTCCACTGGTTAAAAATGCCAGGAACTGAAATTGAAACTTGCTGTGCGCCGCGGTGATATGTGTTTATTATGAAATGACAATTGCGTGTTGACACGCCCACTGCGCGAAGCCTCCTAAATAACTTTTTCCAGTTTGCACATATCTATTATCTATGACTAATTCTATCTATTTTTAGGGGCAAATGCGAGTGAAATAGTCGCGCTGTGGTTACATGACGTCATTGCTATTTTAGAGCTGCTCTACCGGTTACAAGGTAGAGTCAAAATCCATACCGTAGAGCAAATTCATACCGTTTATACCGTATACCGTTTATACCGTCCACCCCTAACCGAAGGCATTCAAAATATGTGTGTTCTACCCAAATAATGACCAGAGGAGGAGATTTATCCTCTCCTCTTCATCTGAGGAGTCACTAGCTGTTCTATCTCCTTGTTCAACAACATGAACATGTCTCTTCTTTTTGTAATTTCCAGTGTTTCTTTTAAAACCAGACTTATCGTAATTTTCGGTGCCCTTATTTCTACACACACGCTACGCTCTATGTGGCCTTTTTCCCCCCACAATTACGACAATCCATTTCTTTACACCAACATGTTGGTGCAAGATGTCCTGTTTTTCCACAACGAAAACACGGACCCTGGCCGCTTTGCCCGTCACTGACCTTGTGCACTCTACTGGTCGTTGCATGTAACTGCTGGGCTTCCTTTGATGCCATTAACATTGTTACACTGATATTGACAGCTCTCTCCAGTGTCAAATCACTCTCTGTCAGTAGTTTCTTCTGTGCACCTTCATTTCTTAATCCACACACAAGCCTGTCTCTCAATATGTATTTTAGTGAATCTCTAAATTCACAATGCCTCCTCCTCCTCCCCCTCCCTCACAATGCTGCTGACTGGTTGCTCACACACAGACTGCTGCAGAAGCAGGTTTTTCAACAAATTCAGTATTGCTCAAGCACAGTGTAACAGTTCCATTGCTCCACATTGTCATCAAACGGTCCAATATTTCCAATAACCCAAGCCATTTCTGTTGTAAACACTCACGATAGTCCAGTCGATCCTTCCTTTAGTGTGTCAAGTGGATTTCCTCTTCTTGTAGATGTTTCCAAGTGCCGCCTGAGCAACATGAGCTAACATGCTAACTCGCTAAGCTAACGTTAATATATGGTAAACAAACGTCCCGACGGACTTCTTCTTTCTTGCATTGCGCAGATTCAGACGTCCTCATCGCCTGATTGTGTTATATCCTGAGGACTTCTTAACCTCACCTGTATTACAATGATTACCGGACCACTACTTTAGTTTGACACCGGACCACTACTTTAGTTTGACACATTATTCCGACTACAGCTCAGGTACATACTGTGCAATCACTTCCGGGTACCACAACGTCATGCTGGGAACTACGGCAAGTATTTAAGGGCAATACAGACCCAACTTTGAGAAATAGATTAACGGCGTCAATTGTATTATCACGCGATAATAGAGGTGGGCATAGATAATTTTTTTAATCTAGATTAATCTATCTGCAATTCTGGAGTTAATCTAGATTAATCTTTGCACATATCTATTATCTATGACTAATTCTATCTATTTTTAGGGGCAAATGCGAGTGAAATAGTCGCGCTGTGGTTACATGACGTCATTGCTATTTTAGAGCTGCTCTACCGGTTACAAGGTAGAGTCAAAATCCATACCGTAGAGCAAATTCATACCGTTTATACCGTATACCGTTTATACCGTCCACCCCTAACCGAAGGCATTCAAAATATGTGTGTTCTACCCAAATAATGACCAGAGGAGGAGATTTATCCTCTCCTCTTCATCTGAGGAGTCACTAGCTGTTCTATCTCCTTGTTCAACAACATGAACATGTCTCTTCTTTTTGTAATTTCCAGTGTTTCTTTTAAAACCAGACTTATCGTAATTTTCGGTGCCCTTATTTCTACACACACGCTACGCTCTATGTGGCCTTTTTCCCCCCACAATTACGACAATCCATTTCTTTACACCAACATGTTGGTGCAAGATGTCCTGTTTTTCCACAACGAAAACACGGACCCTGGCCGCTTTGCCCGTCACTGACCTTGTGCACTCTACTGGTCGTTGCATGTAACTGCTGGGCTTCCTTTGATGCCATTAACATTGTTACACTGATATTGACAGCTCTCTCCAGTGTCAAATCACTCTCTGTCAGTAGTTTCTTCTGTGCACCTTCATTTCTTAATCCACACACAAGCCTGTCTCTCAATATGTATTTTAGTGAATCTCTAAATTCACAATGCCTCCTCCTCCTCCCCCTCCCTCACAATGCTGCTGACTGGTTGCTCACACACAGACTGCTGCAGAAGCAGGTTTTTCAACAAATTCAGTATTGCTCAAGCACAGTGTAACAGTTCCATTGCTCCACATTGTCATCAAACAGTCCAATATTTCCAATAACCCAAGCCATTTCTGTTGTAAACACTCACGATAGTCCAGTCGATCCTTCCTTTAGTGTGTCAAGTGGATTTCCTCTTCTTGTAGATGTTTCCAAGTGCCGCCTGAGCAACATGAGCTAACATGCTAACTCGCTAAGCTAACGTTAATATATGGTAAACAAACGTCCCGACGGACTTCTTCTTTCTTGCATTGCGCAGATTCAGACGTCCTCATCGCCTGATTGTGTTATATCCTGAGGACTTCTTAACCTCACCTGTATTACAATGATTACCGGACCACTACTTTAGTTTGACACCGGACCACTACTTTAGTTTGACACATTATTCCGACTACAGCTCAGGTACATACTGTGCAATCACTTCCGGGTACCACAACGTCACGCTGGGAACTACGGCAAGTATTTAAGGGCAATACAGACCCAACTTTGAGAAATAGATTAACGGCGTCAATT
The DNA here is from genome assembly GCF_963971535.1 of Notolepis coatsorum. Lineage (NCBI taxonomy): Eukaryota > Metazoa > Chordata > Actinopteri > Aulopiformes > Paralepididae > Notolepis > Notolepis coatsorum. The sequence continues at coordinate 76,420,661 of NC_140165.1, forward strand.
GTATTATCACGCGATAATAGTCCGGCGTTAATGCAGCCCGGTAACGGCGTTAACGGCCCAGCTCTAATATATAATTGTCCCAATACCCAATCTAGCTATTTTTGTCATATCGGGACCGATATCCAATATCAATATCGGATCGGTGCATCCCTACAAGGGACCACAAAGGAGCTATATTCCGGTTAGGGGTTATGGTTATGGTTAGGCGATAGGCATGTAGTTGCTATGGTTAAGGTTAGGGTAAGGGGTTAGGAAATACAAGTAAGTCATATGGAATGTCCCCACAACAGATGAAAACACAGCGGTGTGTGAGTGTCCACGTGTCTCTTTGTCTGTCTGTCTGTCTGTCTGTCTGTCTGTCTGTCTGTCTGTCTGTCTGTCTGTCTGTCTGTCTGTCTGTCTGTCTGTCTGTCTGTCTGTCTGTCTGTCTGTCTGTCTGTCTGTCTGTCTGTCTGTCTGTCTGTCTGTCTGTCTGTCTGTCTCTCTTCTCTCTCTCTCTCTCTCTCTCTCTCTCTCTCTCTCTCTCTCTCTCTCTCTCTCTCTCTCTCTCTCTCTCTCTCTCTCTCTCTCTCTCTCTCTCTCTCTCTCTCTCTCTCTCTCGCTCTCTCTCTCTAGGGATACTGTCTAAAAGGTCACTCCGGACTTTACCTCTTGATCTGTGTATCTGTTCAATACACCATTGAAGTGGCAGAGGAGTGGCTGCTGCTTCCTGAATCTTTCCACACAGGCCTCATTTAATGATACACTGAGGCCTGTCACCCCCCCCCCCCCCCACCCACACACACACCCTATTTCCACTGTTTTTCCTCAGGTCTCTCACTCTTTGTCCTGCTGTCACCCCCCCCACTCTCTCTCTCTCCTGCCTTCTCTAATGCATACTCTTTTCTTCCCCCCCCTCCTCCTCTCCCACCCCTGTTTCATCCTCACCTCCACCCTCTCCTCCTCTCCCCCCTCTTTGTCCCTCCTCTTGCCCTCTGCCCTCTCTCTCTATCGCTCTCTGTTCTCTTCTTCCCTTTCCCCCCCCATCTCCTTTCTCTTTGTTCACTGATGAAAAGCGCTTCACGTTTGATTGACAGGATCATCACCACGTGTGCCTGCGCAATTTGTACAGTAGTGTCACGGGGAAACGCCATCGCATGTGATGCTAACGATGCAAGAGAGTAGGGGGTACTGACTGACCTATCTCAAGCCCTGAATCTCAAGCTATCTCAAGCCTGCGATTGGAGGATCAAGGAAAAGAGGGCGGGCCTTGAGATAGGTCAATTAGTCATAACCGATAGCGGTGCCGAGTTCTTCGTTTAGCGCATCGACCGATGCGAGTATCGATCTCGAGCACCCCTCGGTTCACCATCACTCACGGCGACAAGTGCCGGTCTATTATAAAGCACTTAGAGGAACAAATGAGTCATTTTTTATTTATCTATTTCTTCTTCTTAAATTCAATCCCCCTCAGCTCGCCGCGGCTTGCAGTCTGCAATTTTACTATCATCCTCATCAATCTGTGATAATAGCCACACGGCGGAGGAGCGGGATCAGTCATTAAAGCATCTACTGGAGCGGCTTCATTTGTCGATCTGCATGGGAGTGCTTACTGTAGGAGCCACAGATATGATCTGTACGTCTCTTAATAATACCCTCCCGTGTTGTGATGATACACGTGTGATGCCAGGGAGATTACACCTCGAATCGAGTGTGTGAAGGGTTTCAAAAACACATGTGCTTTTTCACATTTAAAATTCACGTGGTGTAAATGGTGTTCGTCTTTTCTTCCTTCCCCTCCTCTCTCCTCCTCCCTCCTCTCTCCTCCTCCCCCCTCTCTCCTTCTCCTTCCTCCTCTCCCCTTCTCTACCCGCCTGCCTCCAACACCCTCCCCGATCATCCATCCTCCTCCCTCCTCCTCCTCCTCCCTCCTCTGTCCTTCCCCATACTCCTCCAACCCCCTCCCCATCCTCTCTTCCTCCCTCCTCTTCCTCCTCTCCCCTTCTCTACCCGCCTGCCTCCAACACCCTCCCCCATCATCCATCCTCCTCCCTCCTCCTCCTCCTCCTCCTCCTCCTCCTCCTCCATCCTCCCCCAACACCCTCCCCCATCATCCATCCTCCTCCCTCCTCTCTCCTTCTCCATCCTCCCCCAACACCCTCCCCGATCATCCATCCTCCTCCCTCCTCCTCCTCCTCCCTCCTCTGTCCTTCCCCATACTCCTCCAACCCCCTGCCCATCCTCTCTCTTCCTCCCTCCTCTTCCTCCTCCTCCTCCTCTCTAACCTCCTCCAACCCCTCCCCCATCCTCCATCACCATCCTCCCTCCTTTCTCCTTCTCTCCCCTCCTCCCCCATCCTACCGCTCTCCTTCTCCATACTCCTCCAACCCCCTCCCCATCCTCTCTCTTCCTCCCTTCTCTTCCTCCTCCTCCTCTCCTCTCCTCTACCCTCCTCAACCCCCTCCCCATCCTCTCTCTTCCTCCCTTCTCTTCCTCCTCCTCCTCTCCTCCTCCCTGCCTCCCTCCTCGCTCGTCCTCTCCCCATCCTCCCTCCTCCCTCCTCCCTCCTCCCTCCTCCCTCCTCCCTCCTCCCTCCTCCCTCCTCTCTCCTCTCTCCTCTCTCCTCTCTCCTCTCCGCAGTCGCGATGATCCACTGGACGCGGCAGATCAAGGAGATGCTGATGAAGGAGACGGTGGAGTTGGGGGACAGCTCGGGCCCCCTGGAGGAGATCGCCTTCTGGAAGAGCTGCTGTGCCGACCTGTCGGGCATCAGTCGGCAGCTGACGCAGCCTGGGGTCACGCATGTCCAGAGCATCCTGCGCCTCTCCAAGTCCTCCTACCTCCAGCCCTTCTGCCAGCAGGCCCAGCGGATCCAGGTACTGTAGCACACGCTCCCCAAGTCCTCCTACCTCCAGCCCTTCTGCCAGCAGGCCCAGTGGATCCAGGTACTGTAGCACAGGCTCTCCAAGGCCTCCTACCTCCAGCCCTTCTGCCAGCAGGCCCAGTGGATCCAGGTACTGTAGCACAGGCTCTCCAAGTCCTCCTACCTCCAGCCCTTCTGCCAGCAGGCCCAGTGGATCCAGGTACTGTAGCACACGCTCTCCAAGTCCTCCTACCTCCAGCCCTTCTGCCAGCAGGCCCAGTGGATCCAGGTACTGTAGCACAGGCTCTCCAAGGCCTCCTACCTCCAGCCCTTCTGCCAGCAGGCCCAGTGGATCCAGGTACTGTAGCACACGCTCTCCAAGTCCTCCTACCTCCAGCCCTTCTGCCAGCAGGCCCAGTGGATCCAGGTACTGTAGCACAGGCTCTCCAAGGCCTCCTACCTCCAGCCCTTCTGCCAGCAGGCCCAGCGGATCCAGGTACTGTAGCACACGCTCTCCAAGGCCTCCTACCTCCAGCCCTTCTGCCAGCAGGCCCAGCGGATCCAGGTACTGTAGCACAGGCTCTCCAAGGCCTCCTACCTCCAGCCCTTCTGCCAGCAGGCCCAGCGGATCCAGGTACTGTAGCACAGGCTCTCCAAGTCCTCCTACCTCCAGCCCTTCTGCCAGCAGGCCCAGTGGATCCAGGTACTGTAGCACACGCTCTCGAAGTCCTCCTACCTCCAGCCCTTCTGCCAGCAGGCCCAGTGGATCCAGGTACTGTAGCACAGGCTCTCCAAGGCCTCCTACCTCCAGCCCTTCTGCCAGCAGGCCCAGCGGATCCAGGTACTGTAGCACACACTCTCCAAGGCCTCCTACCTCCAGCCCTTCTGCCAGCAGGCCCAGCGGATCCAGGTACTGTAGCACAGGCTCTCCAAGGCCTCCTACCTCCAGCCCTTCTGCCAGCAGGCCCAGCGGATCCAGGTACTGTAGCACAGGCTCTCCAAGTCCTCCTACCTCCAGCCCTTCTGCCAGCAGGCCCAGCGGATCCAGGTACTGGGTTCGCACAAGGTCCTTGAAGTACTTAAAGTCATTTAATTTTTTTTTTTTTTTAAATAAGTCAAATTCCTTGAAAACAGCCCATTTTTTAACAAGGTGCTTAAAAAGTCCTTGAAACCATCAATCATTTGCATTGAATGTTTTGTTCATCCATGATCAAATTGTTCTGAATCAAGAAATAGTTTTTTTCCCTTCTGTTTTAATCAAATCTGACGAGTCGCGGTCTCGCGCGCTCTCCAACTGCTTTTCCTCATTTCTTCTTCGCGTGTGATGCTCTAGCTGGCGAGCAAGCCAAGAAGATGCTTAAAAAAAACAGCATTTAAATGTGAATTGTATCCTTTGAGTGACATCCTTGAAAAGGAAAAATTGTGCTTTGAAAAATACTTAAAAGTCCTTGAATTTCATTTAGCATTGTCTGTGGGGAGGGACCCTGCAGCACCCACAGACAGAGAGACAGAGAGGCTGTTTTCAAACAGCTGTGTAGGACTTTAACATCAGCATATCATTATTTTGATCGCTTGGTATAGTTTATATATATATAAATAATAATAATGAAAAAAGAGAGAGACGATCACCACAGAGATCAATAGACACCGTATCATCTGGGTCGCAGTTTGTGGTAATTCTGCTGAAGTGCATAATTGCAATTTCACGTTGGTGTACGTGGGGGTTATATGAACACATTCAGCTTTAACCTGTTCACTACCAAACGGTTAACCCTTTCACTGCGACAATACACATAATGTTAACCCTTTCACTGCCACACAACAGCAGGTTAACCCTTTCACTGCCACACGACAGAAGGTTAACCCTTTACTATCACACTACCGACGGTTAACCCTCTCCTCTGTCATGCTACTCTTTCACTTGGCTTCAATATGGACCAGTACACAAGGAGAGACGTAGCGATGGAAACATGGAAGCAACGGATTCATGGGAAATGTGGTCTTTAATCTTTAGAAACCCGACTACTCACACTATTTTAGTTCAAGTTTCAAGTTTCTTTAATAGTTGTCATACAGAAGTACAGAATACTTTCATACAAAATGCTTCTTACTGTTACGCTCCAGAGACTGTGCTAGACAAGATAGTATCAAATAACATAGTATAGCATGTAATTTAGAAGAAGAAAATGAGGTCACAGTGTTCGGTATAGACATATGTACAATGTTCTGAGTTACCATATAATATACAATACTATGCAGTGTACTAATGTACAGTACTATATAGTGCAAAGCAGAAATGGGATGAGGTACAATTTAGGTACAATTTACAGTAAGGTGTACGAGTTGTAGTGCAATCCTTCATCAATAAATATAAAGTGTGGGGAGTGGGTGCTACAGTGTGTTTGTTTAAAGTGGGTGTGTGCTATAAAGTGTGTGGAGTGGGTGCTACAGTGTGTTTGTTTAAAGTGAGTGTGTGCGTGTGGATGTGTGTGCTATGTGCGTTTGGTGGTTGTTGTTGTGTAGTGTTCATTGTTCGTTTAGCAGCCTGATGGCCTGGGGATAGAAGCTTCTTCTGAGTCTTTCTGTGCTCGCCTTGAGACTCCGGTATCGCTTGCCTGACCACAGCAGTTCAAAGAGGCAGTTGTTCGGGTGACTGGAGTCTTTAATGATTCTCTTAGCCTTGCCCTTGCAACGCTTGTTGTAAATGTTCTGGAGGGTGGGGAGCCCCCCTCCAATTGTGCGTTCGGCTGAACGTGTCACTCTTTGTAGTCTGCTTCGGTCTTGTGCAGTGCTATTCCCAAACCAGGAGGTGATGTTGCCGGTCAAGATGCTCTCTATTGTACATGAGTAGAAGTTCTTAAGGATCTTCTGACTGACTTGGAACTTCCTTAGGCGCCTGAGGAAGTAGAGGCGTTGTCGTGCCTTCTTCACAACACTGTCAATGTGTGTGGTCCATGTCAAGTCCTCGGATATGTAGGCTCCGAGGTACTTAAAGCTGTTGACTCTCTCAACCGGTGCCCCGTCGATGCTGAGGGGGCTGTAGTCCTTGACCCCCGACCTCCTGAAGTCCACAATCATCTCCTTTGTTTTGCTGACGTTCAGGGAGAGGCTATTTTCCTGGCACCATCCCGCCAGGACCTTGACCTCTTCCAGGTAGGCCCTCTCGTCGTTGGCAGAGATCAGGCCCACCACCACTGTGTCGTCAGCAAATTTGATGATTGTATTGCTACTCCGCTGAGCCACACAGTCGTGTGTGTACAGGGAGTAGAGGAGGGGACTCAGAACACAGCCCTGGGGGGCCCCTATGTTGAGGGTGATGGATGAGGAGGTGCAGTTGCCTGCTCTCACCACCTGGGGTCTGCCAGTCAGGAAGTCCAAGACCCACTGGCAGAGGTCATAGTTCAAGCCCAGGTCCCTGAGCTTGGCTATGAGTATGGAGGGGACTATGGTATTGAATGCCGAGCTGTAGTCGATGAATAGCATTCTCACATAGTTCCCCTGCCTCTTGTCCAGGTGTGATGCTGCTGTGTGCAGCACATGGGCTATGGCGTCCTCCGTGGACCTGTTGGGGCGGTATGCAAATTGCAGGGGGTCCATGTTGATGGGGAGGGAGGAGCAGATGTAGCCCTTTACTAGCTTCTCAAAGCACTTCATGGCTATGGAGGTGAGAGCTACAGGGCGGTAGTCGTTGAGGCAAGCAGGCTTGGATTTTTTGGGTACAGGGATAATAGTGGACTTCTTCAGGCAGGTGGGGATGACAGCCTGTTCTAAGGACAGGTTAAATATGTCAGTGAATACTGGGGCCAGTTGGTCGGCACAGACTTTTAGGACGCGGCCGGGGATGCTGTCCGGACCTGCTGCCTTCCTGATATTCACTTTTTTAAAGGTCCGCCTCACCTCATGCTCTGTTACCCTGAACACTGCGCCTCCATCAGCAGCCGACCCCCCCCCCCCCCCCCATTGCCGTGGCTTGTGAGCTGGTGTTGTTATTACCAGCATCAAACCTCGCATAGAAGGTATTGAGGTCATTTGCTAAGGAGATGTCACTGTTCAGTTTGAGGGAGGCGCCTTTGTAGTCTGTCATCGTTTTGAGCCCCTGCCACATAGCTCTAGAGTCAGCTTGTTCAAACTGGAGTTCAATTTTATCCCTGTAGCGCCGTTTGGCCTCTGACACTGTCCTCCTTACGTTGTATCGCGCCACCTTGTGGTCATTCATGTTGCCTGCCACTAGGCCGTCGTTGTATGCTTTTGTGCGCTCTCTCAGAGCTTCACGGACGGATTTGTCTACCCAGGGTTTTTGATTTGGGTAAACTCTCATTTTGGTAGTGGGGATTGTTTCTTCCACCAAAGTACAAACATAGTCCAGCATAAATGGTAAATGGCTGCATTTATATAGCAGCTTTTATCCAAAGTGCTTTACAATTTGTTCCTCACATTTGTACCCATTCACTCACACATTCACCCACCGACGGCGGAGGCAACCATGCAAGGTGCCAACCTGCTCATCGGGAGCAATTAAGGGTAAAGTGTCTTGCTCAAGGACACATCGACACGCTGCCCTGGTATGTAGTATTAATATGTACAGTGATACAGGTATAAAGACACTGGTAGTAAGTTATACTGACCAGCAGCGTAACTAGTAAGAGTAGGTAAGGGATATGTACAGATATAGATATAGTATCTACAGATATGTAAAAAATATTATATGGACGTATGTAGACATATATAATACAGTAAGAATAAATATACTGTATACAGTATTATTGTACTACTATTGCACTATCATACATATGTGGGTTATATGCAGTGTTGGGAAAGTTCACTTTCTACATGAACTAGTTCAGTTCACAGTTCACAATTTTTAAAATGAACTAGTTCAGTTCATAGTTCATAATTCAAAATTTTGAACTAAAGTTCATGGTTTCAAAAATGAACTAATTTAGTTCTTTTTAGTTCTTTTTTGATATATATATTTTTTTTATATAGATTTTTCACGTACAGTTACTTACATTACAAAAACACACATTGGGACAATGGAGGGGGGGGTCCTCCAGTTCATCTCTATGCCATCATCCACACCATAAGCAAGCAAAAACAAAACAAAAAGAAGCAAGCAAAAAGGAAAAGCAAACCATCTCTATACCACATTTGTAAAAATGGAGGCTTATCCTTAATCCAGTTTATCAGAATGCATTTCCGGGCTGAAATAGTTTGAATTATAAAGGGTGTCACCCCTCCTACCCAACCCCCCCCCCCCCCCCCCCGAACCACCTCCAATGTACAGTCCCCCCCCACCTACCCAACCTCCTCCAATGTACAGTTTCTATGTCAAATGTATATAGACCTACTCTCTTTTCTGGACACTTTTTGTATCACAAACAGTACTGTATTTGCAAATCTGGTATGTCATAAATGTGTAGATGTAGCAGTACTGTCTATCTGTATGTCATGTATGTCCTGATTAATTGAAAATGGGGGACCCTGATACAGTACAGCTCAATACATACAATTGTTAAGGGGATGCAGACAAGAGAAAGACTTTCGTCTTGTTTACATCAGGGTCCCCCATTTTCAATTCATGACTGAGCTGTATACTGTACCCATTCTGCAATATGTTAATAAAGTGTTCAATCAATCAATCAATCACTTGGCCCCAGAACCTGGATAAACACTTAGATTCCCAAAAGTAGTGATAGACTGTAGCCTGTAGGTACCCAGGTCTGTTTGACACTTCGAACATAAAGGAGATATTGAACGGCCCATTTTGTTAGTTCTTTTTTTAATACGTTGCTGCAAACTATTATTTGTAAAAAATATTGAACCACACAGACAGCAATCAGAATACTGGCATTTCCATAACGCTTTGCACCGCGCATTCAGTCCACACTGCAGCTTTCATCTCTACAGTATATTTTCAAAAACATGAGGAACAACTTTGCTTGAATTGTCTTTATTTTTGCATATACGTTTGCATATTCTCAATGTTGCTGTCGACGTCGTCGGCTCGTCGCGTCGATGTGGGGACTTGCTTCTTCAAACCGGGTGGACAAAGTTTACAGACAAACGTTAGATTGTTTCCGTCTGAGTCAGTACTGACTTTAACGTTAAACTATTTTAAATCCCCAAGCGCCGACATCTAGAGGTAGAGTTCTCTGAGCGAGTGCTGCTCTCGACCTGCTGCTGCGCAGCTCTGGGCTTCTGCGCACAGATTCCGCTGTTGTTGAACTTGTGATGAGTCTGATGACGTAGCAGGGGGTGTACAGGCGCGTTGCCAGATCGGTTGGTTTTCCACATAATTTTAAAGCCTGTTTACGGTGTGTTTTAACAGGGGTTTCGGCTGAAATACATATGAAATCTGGCACATCTTTGAACGCCGTTATAACAGAGTGCTGAGAATGAACGCACTTTTGAACTCCGTTACACAGCGCTGAGAATGAACGCGTTCTCAATTACGTTCATTTAGCGGATAATCAGTACGTTCAGTTCACGTTCGCCCAAAATACGAACGCGTTCATGAACGATCGTTCATTGAACGCGTTCAGGTACATCACTGGTTATATGCAGGTATATACGTAGGTATACAGAAGGATTCTATGCAGGTATAACTTCAATATAAGTCTGTGAGTCGCTGAGAGAGAGAAACGGTTGTCAGCCGATCAATAGATACACCTTGAAAATATGTTTCAGTGTCTGGGTCTGGACAGACGCTGCTGTTGCACTGGCCTGGAACACACAGCTTCCACATCGCCTCACCGCCCGGCGCTGCGTGGTGTGTTCCAGGACGGCAGACATCACCGGCGCTGCGTGGTGTGTTCCAGGACGGCAGACATCACCGGCGCTCGGCGCTGTGTGGTGTGTTCCAGGACGGCAGACATCACCGGCGCTGTGTGGTGTGTTCCAGGACGGCACACAGAGGCAGTGTTGTAGTCGACTCACTACATCTCCAGTCTGAGTCGAGTCTCAAGTCCCCAGTGTTCGAGTCCGAGTCACCAAAGAAGAGCACGAGTTGAGTCCAAGTCGAGTCCCCATGACCCTAGTCCGAGTCATCGAGGTTGAGTCCACTCCACTCTGGCAGTGAAAGAGCTGGCGTACAAATAAAGAGAGGTCTACGTTAAACATAAACAACACAGCGGTCACCGTTTCAAAGGGAGTTTATTTACTTTGTGACACAATAGCCAAACAAATGCACTAGCCATCAATATCTTGTGCCAAACGATTAGGGCCTATTACAAAAAAACAATAAAAAATAAATAACTGTATTTATCAATTATCAAGTCCGAGTCCTCGTCTGCACCTTCCGAGTCCGAATGCAGTCAATGCTCGAGTCCAAGTCCGAGTCCCAGTCATCGGTGCTCAAGTCCAAGTCGAGTCACGAGTCCTGGAAATCAGTCTCTTGAGCCCTACAACACTGGAGAGAGTTAGCCGCTACACCCGTGTGCATCGGGCAGCTACTGTACCATAAGGAGGCTTGGTAATGGAGGCTTGCCGCGGCGACGTGTCGCCCGCAGTGCTGTGCAGGATGACACAGCAGCTTTAGCCCAACAGCACAGTCATACACGGTGCCAGAGAGGCTCCAGGATTGGATTTATGTACAAACTGGAAACGCTGAGGCTCCATCTATTGACTTCAAAAAGTCCTCACTTTCACTTTCAGAGCACTCCACGGTCAGGCCCCCTATCTACATCACTGAACTCATCCATCCCTACACCAACACCCGCTCACTCAGATCTGCCGATCAGCGCCTCCTGGTGGTCCCCAGGTCCAGGCTGAAAACAAGGGGTGATCGAGCCTTCGAGGTGACGGCACCAAGGCTCTGGAACGCTCTCCCCCTGGACCTGCGAACTGCCGCCTCAGAAAACTCTTTTAAAAAACAGCTAAAAACACATTTGTTCAGACAGGCCTTTGGGCATATATAGGCACCCTTTTTGTTCTCACTGTTCCTATAGTTTTTAATTAGTGACTGATGATTTTATTTAAATTATTTTATTATTTTTTTTTTATCCACTTTTTCGCCTTATTTTACAATTGTTCTCCCATCCCAATTTCGTAATTCCAATTCTTCCCTTCCCTGTCTTGAACATTGCTAGACTACGCCTCCCACTGGTCGGCTGTAGTGAGGATAGAAGCCTTGCATCACGTGTCCCCTCCGGCACACGAGGAGGCAGCCTGTCGCATCTTTTCACCAGACAGCGCGGCCTTTCAGTGGCGAGGAGTAACGCGTGGGAGGCTCACGCTGCCCCCGATACTTCCTGTTTCTGCTGTGCAGGCGTCACCCAACCGACCTGTAGGAGTCGCTGTCCACAACGTCCAATCCCCACCCACCGGCTTTCCCACCCTCTAACACTTGCCAATTGTGTTAGTATGACGGCCGGCCAAGCCGGAAGCAACGCAGAGAGCTGGGCTCGATAGCAGCATCTCCTGCGTCAGTGGCGAGCGCCTTGCCCTCTGCGCCACCCAGCCGCCCTAAATTATTTTATTATATTATTTTATTTGGTTTCACTGTTTTTAACTGCTGTCTGTTGTTGTTGTTGTTGTTGTTGTCATTTGTTTCTGATTTTTGTTTTTGTTTTTATATACTAGCTGTAGTATAAAGCACCCTGTGCACTGTGCTGTGAAGGGTGCTATATAAATAAAGGTCATTCATTCATATTGTGCTTTAGTAGCCTGGAGTTGACCAGATGGCCACGCAATCCACTTAACGCTCATGTAAGACCGGCTCTATCTAACAGCATCCACTTGGATATTGTTGAGTCTTCAGTCCATGACTGATGACACTGGGGCATGCTCAAAATCACACACTGTTCCCTTACTGTAGAGAGGGAAGGACTGGACCCAACACACAGAAGAGAAGGTTCTTTATTGAGAGAGTAGGAAGGCTGAGAGGGAGACAGAGTAGGGGAAACACAGGAGAGAAGGTTATTTATTGAGAGAGTAGGAAGGCTGAGAGGGAGACAGAGTAGAGGAGACACAGTAGAGAAGGCTCTTTATTGAGACAGTAGGAAGGCTGAGAGGGAGACAGAGTAGAGGAGACACAGGAGAGGAGGTTCTGTATTGAGACAGTAGGAAGGCTGAGAGTGAGACAGAGTAGGGGAGACACAGGAGAGAAGGTTCTTTATTGAGACAGTAGGAAGGCTGAGAGGGAGACAGAGTAGGGGAGACACAGGAGAGAAGGCTCTTTATTGAGATAGGAACATGCTGTGTCAGTCACTATTAATAATGTTTATTTCAATAAACCAATACATCTACAGCAAATATGCAGCTCTTAGTCACTATTAATAATATTTATTTCAATAAACCCATACATCTACAGCAAATATGAAGCTGTCAGTCACTATTAATAATATGTATTTCAATAAACCAATACATCTACAGCAGATATGCAGCTGTGTCAGTCACTATTCATAATGTTTATTTGAATAAACCAATATTATGTAAACTTTATCCAACCTGTGGACATTCATGTTTATTGGCAAGATTTCTACAGTATTTTCCCAAGTTATATCTGAAGCTGATCCTGTATTTCAAACTGCTAGAGCATGTAATCATAGCACATTCTGTTCAGAGCTTTTCAGATGGTCTTCTACCGACAAAACTTCAGTTCTTGTTGAAAAATAAATGTTCTATGTTATGATGTTAACCTGTTAAGCCTTAAGCCTGCTTTTCTTTATCATAAATCGATCAATAGATACCGTATTAGATCCCCAATTATTATATCATGGGGTATTGGAACGCCACACTCATTGGCTACAACCCTGTGCAAAGATTTTCGAGGTCGCCAAATGATTGACGGAGCTAGAGCCCCGGGAGTCGGGGGTGGTAATGTGTACTTTTGCGTACTTTGGGGCATGCCTCACATATCGGCATGTAACTCGAGAACCGCTGAACGGATTTTGTCACCTGAAAGGGCAATCGACAGGCAACAAATAGGGCTTTAATTCTATCTATATAATGTATTAAAAGAAATAAACACCCGAGCCACTAGAGGTTGGCAAAGAATCGTCCACATGTGGGCCCTTGGATGTTAAGAGGATAATGTTTTTAAATATTTTTTTTGTAGCCAAGGGTAAAGACCATAACCCTCTCAAAAACAGTAGTCAAAGTGTATATTTGATGTTTTATACGATTTTTCTACGATTTAAACAGGATGAAAGGCTTTGTGTTACTGCAGTCAAACAGTATCTCAAGCTTGCTGGGGGTTTAGTCCAATCGGATTGTGGCTCATTTGTAAACAGCTTCTCACAGCCAATCGAGGACGTTATTAGCTGAAAAAAAACATGATATCTCCCGCGATTAATCAACTATTCGACAGCTTTTTGGGAATAGTTGATGACTACTAAAATGCAGTAGTTGTGAATGCCCGTGTGTGTGTGTGTGTGTGTGTGTGTGTGTGTGTGTGTGTGTGTGTGTGTGTGTGTGTGTGTGTGTGTGTGTGTGTGTGTGTGTGTGTGTGTGTGTGTGTGTGTGTGTGTGTGTGTGTGTGTGTGTGTGTCTGTGCGTGTCTGTGTCTGTGTGTGTGTGTGTGTGTGTGTGTGTGTGTGCGTCTGTGTGCGTCTGTGTGTGCGTGTGTGTGCATGTGTGTGCATGTGTGTGTGTGTGTGTCTGTCTGTGTATATCACAACTGGGCTACAACTGTAAACTTTTAGGTCGCTTTCACACAGGGGCTGTTTGGTCCGGACTTTCGGACCAGAATTCGATAGTCCGGTTTTTCGGGTTTGTGTGAATGCGTGTCGAACTCGGTTTGCGGACCAAACAGGCGAACTCTGGTCCGCCTGAAAACGTAGGTCTCGGTTCGGCTTCATCGAACCAAACGCGAACCAAATATAGGAAGTGATTATTATCTATCTATCTATCTATCTATCTATCTATCTATCTATCTATCTATCTATCTATCTATCTATCTATCTATCTATCTATCTATCTATCTATCTATCTATCTATCTATCTATCTATCTATCTATCTATCTATCTATCTATCTATCTATCTATCTATCTATCTATCTATCTATCTATCTATCTATCTATCTATCTATCTATCTATCTATCTATCTATCTATCTATCTATCTATCTATCTATCTATCTATCTATCTATCTATCTATCTATCTATCTATCTATCTATCTATCTATCTATCTATCTATCTATCTATCTATCTATCTATCTATCTATCTATCTATCTATCTATCTATCTATCTATCTATCTATCTATCTATCTATCTATCTATCTATCTATCTATCTATCTATCTATCTATCTATCTATCTATCTATCTATCTATCTATCTATCTATCTATCTATCTATATATCTATCTATCTATCTATCTATCTATCTATCTATCTATCTATCTATCTATCTATCTATCTATCTATCTATCTATCTATCTATCTATCTATCTATCTATCTATCTATCTATCTATCTATCTATCTATCTATCTATCTATCTATCTATCTATCTATCTATCTATCTATCTATCTATCTATCTATCTATCTATCTATCTATCTATCTATCTATCTATCTATCTATCTATCTATCTATCTATCTATCTATCTATCTATCTATCTATCTATCTATCTATCTATCTATCTATCTATCTATCTATCTATCTATCTATCTATCTATCTATCTATCTATCTATCTATCTATCTATCTATCTATCTATCTATCTATCTATCTATCTATCTATCTATCTATCTATCTATCTATCTATCTATCTATCTATCTATCTATCTATCTATCTATCTATCTATCTATCTATCTATCTATCTATCTATCTATCTATCTATCTATCTATCTATCTATCTATCTATCTATCTATCTATCTATCTATCTATCTATCTATCTATCTATCTATCTATCTATCTATCTATCTATCTATCTATCTATCTATCTATCTATCTATCTATCTATCTATCTATCTATCTATCTATCTATCTATCTATCTATCTATCTATCTATCTATCTATCTATCTATCTATCTATCTATCTATCTATCTATCTATCTATCTATCTATCTATCTATCTATCTATCTATCTATCTATCTATCTATCTATCTATCTATCTATCTATCTATCTATCTATCTATCTATCTATCTATCTATCTATCTATCTATCTATCTATCTATCTGTGCATCTTGGGAAGAAGGAAGAAAAAACGCTGCTTATTATATTATTAATAAAACAGCTACTTGTGGGCACTCATAAAAACAACGTGGTCTACAAGTTGTTTAGCGAGAGGATGGTGGTAATGTGCTTCAATAGAACAATGGATCAATGCCATGTCAAAACTCGGCTCCGCTGATCTGGAGGGCTCCGCAGTCCACACACAGACACACACACACGCGCGCGCGCGCACACACGGTCTCGCAGCCACACACACATTTCCACTGTCCAATAGACAAGCGCCCTTTTCGACCGCGTGACATTGTTCAGAAGGTTCGGTGCGCTGACAGATTTCTGTGTGAACGCAGGCGAACCAAATGAAGAATGCAACAATGTTGCAACTGCACCCCCAGAACCGCACCGAGTCCACCAAAACTATATGTGAAAGCGACCTTAGTCTTCATATTTGGAAGCCTGGGTCATGTTCATGTTACAGTTAGCAAGATATTGCTCAGTGTCAACAATTATTGGCAGCCGCGCAATTTGGAGAAGACGCTGGTATCTGTATCCATGAGCTGTGTGTAGATTGTCAGGTTCATCATCCATGTCTGTGTGTAACTTTGGTTGCCATTGTCAATTTGGGCACGAATGTATCAGAATAACCCACAATCTACAAGTGCACTGATAATATTTGTGTCTTTTAAACATTGTCTTTAGGACATAAATAAATATTCTAAATATGTGTGTGTGTGTGTGTGTGTGTGTGTGTGTGTGTGTGTGTGTGTGTGTGTGTGTGTGTGTGTGTGTGTGTGTGTGTGTGTGTGTGTGTGTGTGTGTCTGTGAGTGTGTGTGTGTGTGCGTGTCTGTGTGTGTGTCTCTGTGTGTGTGTGTGCATGTCTGTGACTGTCTGTGTGTCTGTGCGTGTGTGTGTGTGTGTGTGTGTGTGTGTGTGTGTGTGTGTGTGTGCGTGTGTGTGTGTGTGTGTGTGTGTGTGTGTGTGTGTGTGTGTGTGTGTGTGTGTGTGTGTGTGTGTGTGTGTGTGTGTGTGTGTGTGTGTGTGTGTGTGTGTGTGTGTGTGTGTGTGTGTGTGTGTGTGTGTGTGTGTGTGTGTGTGTGTGTGTGTGTGTGTGTGTGTGTGCGTGTGTGTGTGTGTGTGTCCGTGTCCTCCCCCAGGACGGCTCCCTGCAGGCCCAGTCCAACCTGAAGTTCCTGTCCCTGCTGAAGGGCCCCTGCCAGGAGCTGCTCCTGCTGCCGCCCAGCCAGGTGGCCCCCAAGCTCGGGGCCATCATCAGCACCATCCGTGTCATCTGGCTCAACTCCCCCTGCTACAACACCAGGGAGAGGATCACCCTGCTCTTCCGCAAGGTACCCCCTCCCTCCCCTCCCCTCCCCTCCCCTCCCCTCCCCTCCCCTCCCCTCCCCTCCCCTCCCCTCCCCTCCCACAGTTCACTGGGTCACTGCCACAGGGAGCGCAGCCTGCCTCCTCACACTACGCGCTCTCTCCTTCTGACCTCCTTTCCCTCTGACTGTCTCTCTATCCCCCGCGTCTCCCTCCTCGCACGTGCACACAGCACAAAGCCAACACACGCGTGGTTATATTGCCCTAACATCTCTCCCATCTCCAGATTAATTAATGTACATCTTGACACGCAAGCCAATCGTATGTTCCCCCCCCCCCCCCCCCCCCCCCCCGGCTGGGAGAGAGGAGATCTCCTTCGCCGACGGATAACCTTCTGTCTCTTTGACGTTGTTCTCGCCCCCGGTTGATCGGCACTTCAGTTGGAATGGGCTTCTCTCATCCCGGCGCCCTGATAAGGCGTCTCCGCCGCCGCGGCCGGCTCAGTGCTCCGACTCCTCCGCGCCGCTCAGACATCAGAGGAGAAGCATCCTCAAGAGTCTCCATGTGTGCGGCGTCGAGCCGAGGAGGAGGAGGAGGACCACGCCGCCGTTTTATTAGCCCAACAGTCTCCATCTTCATCGCTCAGCTCTGAGGGACACGTCTTTAACCTCAAATCATTACGCCCTGACCCCCCTCCGTCGCTGGAGTCGTTTCCCGCCCCGTCACATCTCTCTTTTTTCTTTTTTTTCTTTTATCTCCCCTTCGTCTGGAGGTCTCTCTCTCTCTCTCTCTCTCTCTCTCTCTCTCTCTCTCGCTCTCGTTCTCCCTGTTTCTCCTTCCTTTGATAATACATCAAGGCGGACCGGCTCTCGCACAAAACATTAGGTCTAATTGTTTCCTGAGGGTCTGTGTGGGTGTGTGCGCGACACTGCGAGAAAGCCGTGGCAGTGGACTTCCTTCAAAGCGGCCCCCGGGCCCCGTTCTCATACCCTCAGCAACACAATGGCTCTAAAGCGTCACCTTTAACCTCCGAGTGGGCGGTGCAGAGTTCACCAGGCAGGAGGTTCACCAGGCAGCAGGTTCACCAGGCAGGAGGTTCACCAGGCAGGAGGTTCACCAGGCAGCAGGTTCACCAGGCAGGAGGTTCACCAGGCAGGAGGTTCACCAGGCAGGAGGTTCACCAGGCAGGAGGTTCACCAGACAGGAGGTTCACCAGGCAGCATCAGGTTCACCAGGCAGGAGGTTCACCAGGCAGGAGGTTCACCAGGCAGGAGGTTCACCAGGCAGGAGGTTCACCAGGCAGCAGGTTCACCAGGCAGCAGGTTCACCAGGCAGCAGGTTCACCAGGCAGGAGGTTCACCAGGCAGGAGGTTCACCAGGCAGGAGGTTCACCAGGCAGGAGGTTCACCAGGCAGGAGGAGGTTCACCAGGCAGCAAGTTCACCAGGCAGGAGGTTCACCAGGCAGGAGGTTCACCAGGCAGGAGGTTCACCAGGCAGGAGGTTCACCAGGCAGGAGGTTCACTAGGCAGGAGGTTCACCAGGCAGCAGGTTCACCAGGCAGGAGGTTCACCAGGCAGGAGGTTCACCAGACAGGAGGTTCACCAGGCAGGAGGTTCACCAGGCAGGAGGTTCACCAGGCAGGAGGTTCACCAGGCAGGAGGAGGTTCACCAGGCAGGAGGAGGTTCACCAGGCAGGAGGTTCACCAGGCAGGAGGTTCACCAGGCAGGAGGTTCACCAGGCAGCAGGTTCACCAGGCAGCAGCAGGTTCACCCGGCAGGAGGTTCACCAGGCAGCAAGTTCACCAGGCAGCAGGTTCACCAGGCAGCAGGTTCACCAGGCAGGAGGTTCACCAGACAGGAGGTTCACCAGGCAGCAGGTTCACCAGGCAGGAGGTTCACCAGGCAGGAGGTTCACCAGGCAGGAGGAGGTTCACCAGGCAGCAGTAGGTTCACCAGGCAGGATGTTCACCAGGCAGGATGTTCACAAGGCAGAAGGTTCACCAGGCGGGAGGTTCACCAGGCAGGAGGTTCACCAGGCAGGAGGTTCACCAGGCAGAAGGTTCACCAGGCAGGAGGTTCACCAGACAGGAGGTTCACCAGACAGGAGGTTCACCAGGCAGCAGCAGGTTCACCAGGCAGGAGGTTCACCAGGCAGGAGGTTCACCAGGCAGGAGGTTCACCAGGCAGCAGCAGGTTCACCAGGCAGCAGGTTCACCAGGCAGGAGGTTCACCAGGCAGGAGGTTCACCAGGCAGGAGGTTCACCAGACAGGAGGTTCACCAGACAGGAGGTTCACCAGGCAGCAGCAGGTTCACCAGGCAGGAGGTTCACCAGGCAGGAGGTTCACCAGGCAGGAGGTTCACCAGACAGGAGGTTCACCAGGCAGCAGGTTCACCAGGCAGGAGGTTCACCAGGCAGGAGTTTCACCAGGCAGGAGTTTCACCAGGCAGTAGGTTCACCAGGAGGGAGGAGGTTCACCAGGCAGGAGGTTCACCAGGCAGCAGGTTCACCAGGCAGGAGGTTCACCAGACAGGAGGTTCACCAGGCAGGAGGTTCACCAGGCAGCAGGTTCACCAGGCAGAAGGTTCACCAGGCAGGAGGTTCACCAGGCAGCAGGTTTACCAGGCAGGAGGTTCACCAGGCAGGAGGTTCACCAGGCAGGATGAGGTTCACCAGGCAGGAGGAGGTTCACCAGGCAGCAGGTTCACCAGGCAGGAGGAGGTTCACCAGGCAGCAGGTTCACCAGGCAGGAGGAGGTTCACCAGGCAGCAGGTTCACCAGGCAGGAGGGGGTTCACCAGGCAGCAGGTTCACCAGGCAGGAGGTTCACCAGGCAGCAGCAGGTTCACCAGGCAGGAGGAGGTTCACCAGGCAGCAGGTTCACCAGGCAGGAGGTTCACCAGGCAGGAGGTTCACCAGGCAGGAGGAGGTTCACCAGGCAGCAGGTTCACCAGGCAGGAGGAGGTTCACCAGGCAGCAGGTTCACCAGGCAGGAGGAGGTTTACCAGGCAGCAGGTTCACCAGGCAGGAGGAGGTTCACCAGGCAGCAGGTTCACCAGGCAGGAGGAGGTTTACCAGGCAGCAGGTTCACCAGGCAGGAGGAGGTTCACCAGGCAGCAGGTTCACCAGGCAGGAGGTTCACCAGGCAGGAGGTTCATCAGGCAGGAGGAGGTTCACCAGGCAGGAGGAGGTTCACCAGGCAGGAGGAGGTTCACCAGGCAGGAGGAGGTTCACCAGGCAGGAGGTTCACCAGGCAGGAGGAGGTTCACCAGGCAGGAGGTTCACCAGGCAGGAGGAGGTTCAGCAGGCAGGAGGTTCACCAGGCAGGAGGTTCACCAGGCAGGGGTTCACCAGGTAGGAGGTTCACCAGGCAGGAGGTTCACCAGGCAGCAGGTTCACCAGGCAGCAGCAGGTTCACCAGGCAGGAGGTTCACCAGGCAGCAAGTTCACCAGGCAGCAGGTTCACCAGGCAGCAGGTTCACCAGGCAGGAGGTTCACCAGCCAGGAGGTTCACCAGGCAGCAGGTTCACCAGGCAGGAGGTTCACCAGGCAGGAGGTTTACCAGGCAGGAGGAGGTTCACCAGGCAGCAGGAGGTTCACCAGGCAGCAGGAGGTTCACCAGGCAGGAGGTTCACAAGGCAGGAGGTTCACCAGGCGGGAGGTTCACCAGGCAGGAGGTTCACCAGGCAGGAGGTTCACCAGGCAGGAAGTTCACCAGGCAGCAGGAGGTTCACCAGGCAGGAGGTTCACCAGGCAGGAGGTTCACCAGGCAGGAGGTTCACCAGGCAGGAAGTTCACCAGGCAGGAGGTTCACCAGGCAGCAGCAGGTTCACCAGGCAGGAGGTTCACAATGCAGGAGGTTCACCAGGCAGCAGCAGGTTCACCAGGCAGGAGGTTCACCAGGCAGGAGGTTCACCAGGCAGGAGGTTCACCAGGCAGGATGTTCACCAGGCAGGAGGTTCACCAGACAGGAGGTTCACCAGACATGAGGTTCACCAGGCAGCAGCAGGTTCACCAGGCAGGAGGTTCACCAAGCAGGAGGTTCACCAGGCAGGAGGTTCACCAGGCAGGAGGTTCACCAGACAGCAGGAGGTTCACCAGGCAGGAGGTTCACCAGGCAGCAGCAGGTTCACCAGGCAGGAGGTTCACCAGGCAGGAGGTTCACCAGGCAGGAGGTTCACCAGGCAGCAGGTTCACCAGGCAGCAGCAGGTTCACCCGGCAGGAGGTTCACCAGGCAGCAAGTTCACCAGGCAGCAGGTTCACCAGGCAGCAGGTTCACCAGGCAGGAGGTTCACCAGACAGGAGGTTCACCAGGCAGCAGGTTCACCAGGCAGGAGGTTCACCAGGCAGGAGGTTCACCAGGCAGGAGGAGGTTCACCAGGCAGCAGTAGGTTCACCAGGCAGGATGTTCACCAGGCAGGATGTTCACAAGGCAGAAGGTTCACCAGGCGGGAGGTTCACCAGGCAGGAGGTTCACCAGGCAGGAGGTTCACCAGGCAGAAGGTTCACCAGGCAGGAGGTTCACCAGACAGGAGGTTCACCAGACAGGAGGTTCACCAGGCAGCAGCAGGTTCACCAGGCAGGAGGTTCACCAGGCAGGAGGTTCACCAGGCAGGAGGTTCACCAGGCAGCAGCAGGTTCACCAGGCAGCAGGTTCACCAGGCAGGAGGTTCACCAGGCAGGAGGTTCACCAGGCAGGAGGTTCACCAGACAGGAGGTTCACCAGACAGGAGGTTCACCAGGCAGCAGCAGGTTCACCAGGCAGGAGGTTCACCAGGCAGGAGGTTCACCAGACAGGAGGTTCACCAGGCAGCAGGTTCACCAGGCAGGAGGTTCACCAGGCAGGAGTTTCACCAGGCAGTAGGTTCACCAGGAGGGAGGAGGTTCACCAGGCAGGAGGTTCACCAGGCAGCAGGTTCACCAGGCAGGAGGTTCACCAGACAGGAGGTTCACCAGGCAGGAGGTTCACCAGGCAGCAGGTTCACCAGGCAGAAGGTTCACCAGGCAGGAGGTTCACCAGGCAGCAGGTTTACCAGGCAGGAGGTTCACCAGGCAGGAGGTTCACCAGGCAGGATGAGGTTCACCAGGCAGGAGGAGGTTCACCAGGCAGCAGGTTCACCAGGCAGGAGGAGGTTCACCAGGCAGCAGGTTCACCAGGCAGGAGGAGGTTCACCAGGCAGCAGGTTCACCAGGCAGGAGGGGGTTCACCAGGCAGCAGGTTCACCAGGCAGGAGGTTCACCAGGCAGCAGCAGGTTCACCAGGCAGGAGGAGGTTCACCAGGCAGCAGGTTCACCAGGCAGGAGGTTCACCAGGCAGGAGGTTCACCAGGCAGGAGGAGGTTCACCAGGCAGCAGGTTCACCAGGCAGGAGGAGGTTCACCAGGCAGCAGGTTCACCAGGCAGGAGGAGGTTTACCAGGCAGCAGGTTCACCAGGCAGGAGGAGGTTCACCAGGCAGCAGGTTCACCAGGCAGGAGGAGGTTTACCAGGCAGCAGGTTCACCAGGCAGGAGGAGGTTCACCAGGCAGCAGGTTCACCAGGCAGGAGGTTCACCAGGCAGGAGGTTCATCAGGCAGGAGGAGGTTCACCAGGCAGGAGGAGGTTCACCAGGCAGGAGGAGGTTCACCAGGCAGGAGGAGGTTCACCAGGCAGGAGGTTCACCAGGCAGGAGGAGGTTCACCAGGCAGGAGGTTCACCAGGCAGGAGGAGGTTCAGCAGGCAGGAGGTTCACCAGGCAGGAGGTTCACCAGGCAGGGGTTCACCAGGTAGGAGGTTCACCAGGCAGGAGGTTCACCAGGCAGCAGGTTCACCAGGCAGCAGCAGGTTCACCAGGCAGGAGGTTCACCAGGCAGCAAGTTCACCAGGCAGCAGGTTCACCAGGCAGCAGGTTCACCAGGCAGGAGGTTCACCAGCCAGGAGGTTCACCAGGCAGCAGGTTCACCAGGCAGGAGGTTCACCAGGCAGGAGGTTTACCAGGCAGGAGGAGGTTCACCAGGCAGCAGGAGGTTCACCAGGCAGCAGGAGGTTCACCAGGCAGGAGGTTCACAAGGCAGGAGGTTCACCAGGCGGGAGGTTCACCAGGCAGGAGGTTCACCAGGCAGGAGGTTCACCAGGCAGGAAGTTCACCAGGCAGCAGGAGGTTCACCAGGCAGGAGGTTCACCAGGCAGGAGGTTCACCAGGCAGGAGGTTCACCAGGCAGGAGGTTCACCAGGCAGGAGGTTCACCAGGCAGGAGGTTCACCAGGCAGCAGCAGGTTCACCAGGCAGGAGGTTCACAATGCAGGAGGTTCACCAGGCAGCAGCAGGTTCACCAGGCAGGAGGTTCACCAGGCAGGAGGTTCACCAGGCAGGAGGTTCACCAGGCAGGATGTTCACCAGGCAGGAGGTTCACCAGACAGGAGGTTCACCAGACATGAGGTTCACCAGGCAGCAGCAGGTTCACCAGGCAGGAGGTTCACCAAGCAGGAGGTTCACCAGGCAGGAGGTTCACCAGGCAGGAGGTTCACCAGACAGCAGGAGGTTCACCAGGCAGGAGGTTCACCAGGCAGCAGCAGGTTCACCAGGCAGGAGGTTCACCAGGCAGGAGGTTCACCAGGCAGGAGGTTCACCAGGCAGGAGGTTCACCAGACAGGAGGTTCACCAGACAGGAGGTTCACCAGGCAGCAGCAGGTTCACCAGGCAGCAGCAGGTTCACCAGGCAGGAGGTTCACCAGGCAGGAGGTTCACCAGACAGGAGGTTCACCAGGCAGCAGCAGGTTCACCAGGCAGGAGGTTCACCAGGCAGGAGGTTCACCAGGCAGGAGGTTCACCAGGCAGCAGCATGTTCACCAGACAGGAGGTTCACCAGGCAGGAGGTTCACCAGGCAGGAGGTTCACCAGGCAGCAGGTTCACCAGGCAGGAAGTTCACCAGGCAGGAGGTTCACCAGGCAGGATGTTCACCAGGAGGGAGGAGGTTCACCAGGCAGGAGGTTCACCATGCAGGAGGTTCACCAGGAGGGAGGAGGTTCACCAGGCAGGAGGTTCACCAGACAGGAGGTTCACCAGGCAGGAGGTTCACCAGGCAGCAGGTTCACCAGGCAGGAGGTTCACCAGGCAGCATGTTCACCAGGCAGGAAGTTCACCAGGCAGGAGGTTCACCAGGCAGGAGGTTCACCAGGCAGCATGTTCACCAGGCAGGAGGTTCACCAGGCAGGAGGTTCACCAGACATGAGGTTCACCAGGCAGGAAGTTCACCAGGCAAGAGGTTCACCAGGCAGGAGGTTCACCAGGCAGGAGGTTCACCAGGCAGCAGTAGGTTCACCAGGCAGCAGGTTCACCAGGCAGAAGGTTCACCCGGCAGCAGGAGGTTCACCAGGCAGGAGGTTCACCAGGCAGGAGGTTCACCAGACAGGAGGTTCACCAGGCAGGAGGTTCACCAGGCAGCAGGTTCACCAGGCAGCAGGTTCACCAGGCAGGAGGAGGTTCACCAGGCAGGAGGAGGTTCACCAGGCAGGAGGTTCACCAGGCAGGAGGAGGTTCACCAGGCAGGAGGTTCACCAGGCAGGAGGTTCACCAGGCAGGAGGTTCACCAGGCAGGAGGTTCACCAGGCAGGAAGTTCACCAGGCAAGAGGTTCACCAGGCAGGAGGTTCACCAGGCAGGAGGTTCACCAGGCAGCAGTAGGTTCACCAGGCAGCAGGTTCACCAGGCAGAAGGTTCACCCGGCAGCAGGAGGTTCACCAGGCAGGAGGTTCACCAGGCAGGAGGTTCACCAGACAGGAGGTTCACCAGGCAGGAGGTTCACCAGGCAGCAGGTTCACCAGGCAGAAGGTTCACCAGGCAGGAGGTTCACCAGGCAGGAGGTTCACCAGGCAGCAGGTTTACCAGGCAGGAGGTTCACCAGGCAGGAGGTTCACCAGGCAGGATGTTCACCAGGCAGCAGCAGGTTCACCAGGCAGGAGGAGGTTCACCAGGCAGCAGGTTCACCAGGCAGGAGGTTCACCAGGCAGGAGGTTCACCAGGCAGGAGGAGGTTCACCAGGCAGCAGGTTCACCAGGCAGGAGGAGGTTTACCAGGCAGCAGGTTCACCAGGCAGGAGGAGGTTCACCAGGCAGGAGGAGGTTCACCAGGCAGGAGGTTCACCAGGCAGGAGGAGGTTCACCAGGCAGGAGGTTCACCAGGCAGGAGGTTCACCAGGCAGGAGGTTCACCAGGCAGGAGGTTCACCAGGCAGGAGGTTCACCAGACAGGAGGTTCACCAGACAGTGACTAGTCTTTCATGGCAGAGCCCTTTATACTGTCTTGTTTATTATTGCTCACAGCTGAGCCAGAGTCAGGCAATATTTACAGCCATAGTTGTGTTTGAATATGAGCTGCTGCATAAAGCCACTCTGTGTGCTGAGTAGGCTCCACTGTGCTCTCCAGTGACCTGTGTGTGTGTGTGTGTGTGTGGGTGTATTGTACATCGCACTGTACAGTAAGTGCATGTGTCAGCCTTTGACAGTACAGCATACTGTATGTCACACAGTGTGTGTGTGAGTGTGTGCGTGTTCTATACATTAATATAAATGAATACTGTGGGTGTGTGAGTGTGTACATGTGTGTGTGTGTGCGTGCGCACTGTAATGTCAAACTGTGAGTCAGTAAAAGAGTGTACATGTATGTCACCAAGTGTATGTGCATATCTGTGTGTGTGTGTGTGTGTGTGTGAGTGTGTGTGAGTGTGTGCGTGTTCTATACATTAATATAAATGAATACTGTGAGTGTGTGAGTGTGTACATGTGTGTTTATTTTGTGTGTATGTGTGTGCATGTGTGTGTGTGTGTGTATACGTGTGAGTGCACATGCATATACTTTATGTCACAGTGCCGTGTGTGTGTGTGTGTGCTCCCACAGTTGTGTGTACTAGTGTAAGTGCATTGTGTCACTGAATGTAAGCATGTATGTGTTGTGTGTACATGCATGTATGTCACTGTGTTTCTGTGTGTGTTTATGTTTATGTTTATTAAAGGATCCCCATTAGAGACTCATGAAAGAGCCTCTAGTGTTCCTGGGGTCCTGGACACAACAAATACAATACAAATGTACAACAAGAAATACGAATAAAAAATAAAAACAAAACACAAATAAAAAATGTATACAAATATACAAATTCACATTATAAAATCTAACATTCCGGTCAAACAAAAAAAATATAAAATACACAGATAACAGTTACATACTTGACAAAACACAAATTTAAAATGAATACAAATATACAAATTCACATTATAAAATCTAACATTCCGGTCAAACAAAAAAAAGATAAAATACACATATAACAGTTACATACTTGACATGTTTGCAAGATATCTCTTAATATTTGTTTTGAAAGTAATTTTATTATGTATTGTGGATGAGATGTTTTTTGGCAGAGCATTCCAGAGTGCTATTGACCTATTATGCCAGTGAGTTGGAGAACATTTTATTTTGGTGCTGATTTTGTTCTGATGTTACCAAAAGCGGCCCCTTGTAGTGTTGTAACCAACGGTAAATCATTGGTAAAGATGGAGTATAACAAAGGCCCTAGGCAGCTTCCTTGTGGAACCCCACAGTTAATGGGATTCCATTTTGAAAAGCTGCCATTAAAGAAGTCTCCCTGAGAGATAATTAATAAACCATGATAGTGCATTGGAGGTGAAACCGTAACACTGTAGCTTATCTACAAGCAAGGTATGATCAATTACATCAAATGCTGCACTGACATCCAACATAACGGCACCTACTAATTTCTCGTCATCCATACTTGATAACCAGTCATCACTCATTTGCAAGAGTGCAGTGCTCGTAGAATGACCTTCCCTGTATGCATGCTGAAAGGCTGAGAGCAGATTGTTATTGAAAAAGTTATCCATGACCTGTTTGAATACTATTCTTTCTATTATTTTGCTTAGCAATGGTAAAATACTGATCGGACGGTTATTTGGAGCATTAAATGTTTTATTTTTGTCTTTCGGAAGTGGGATGATTTTTGCTTCCTTCCCCACTGATTAGGCACTGGTTAAATATATGGCATATAGGAGTAGCTACAGAGTTAACTACAAGTGTAAGTATTTTGCTGTCTAAGTTGTCTATACCGGAGGAAGTTGAATCTGCTTGAGACATCATTTCAAAACTGTGTGTGCGTGTATGTCTCAGTGTGTGTGTATGTCTCAGTGTGTGTGTGTGTGTCAGTGTGTGTGTGGGGCCGGACTCAGACGCTGTTAACGTTTCTGAGGAGATCATCTCTGACCCTACCATCTCTGTGAAGGCCACCATTGACATCTGTGGAACGTGGCATGAACTGCCACTTACCAATGCCCGTGGCCATCTCATGTCGGCACAACAACAACGCCAACGTCAACACTGGACTGAGCTTAAACTGCAAGGGAAGCTTGCTTGTCTCCCTGCCGCTGACCACTCTGTCTCGCACGCAGTTTTTAAAAATGTAGCTATTGATGAGAGCATCATCATTTTTACTTTAAAAGCTAGGCTACAGGTTTTACCATCAATGCTCAACCTTTCCATCTGGTTCCCTGGCAGTCATAGCCCACACTGCATACACCATGGTCACGAACAGACAACAGAAACCATGTCTCACATACTCAATGGCTGTCATGCATACAAAGGGCTCTACATTTGTAGGCATGATAGGATCGTGAACCTGATTGCAGACAGTGTCAGTTCCACACTCGGGTCACCTGCAACATATAAGCTGTATAAGCACACCAGTGTGAAGCCATATTATATGCTCAATCTGTGTAGTGACAATTCACTGTTCTCTGATATTTCAGCAAACACCCCCGATGTTGTTATTGTTAATGAGAATAACAGAGAGGTTCTCATCCTAGAAGTTGGTTGCACGTTTGACTACAGTCTAGAGGAAGCATTTACAACCAAAATGTTAAAATATCAACTGTTAGACCATACCATATCACAACTCGGCTACAACTGTAAACTTTTAGTCTTCATATTTGGAAGCCTGGGTCATGTCCATAAGTTGGGTGTTAGAGGCCTTCAGTTGGCCGGTCTTCCGAAGAGAATTAGCAAAATATTGCTCAGTGTCAGCAATTATTGGCAGCCGGGCAATTTGGAGAAGACGCTGCTATCTGTATCCATGTGTTGATTGTCAGGTTCATCATCCATGTGAGTCTGTAACTTTGATTGCCACTGTGGCACGATTGTATCGGAATAATCCCACAATGTACAAGTGCACTGTTAATATTTGTGTCCTTTAAACTTTGTCTTTATGTGGACATAAATAAAATATTCTAAATGTGTGTATGTCTCAGTGTGTGTGTATGTCTCAGTGTGTGTGTGTGTGTGTGTGTGTGTGTGTGTGTGTGTGTGTGTGTGTATGTCTCTGTGTGTGTGTATGTCTCAGTGTGTGTGTGTGTATGTCTCAGTGTGTGTGTGTGTGTGTATGTCTCAGTGTGTGCGTGTGTGTGTGTGTGTCTCGGTGTGTGTGTGTGTATGTCTCAGTGTGTGTGTGTGTGTCTCGGTGTGGTGCGTGTATGTCTCAGTGTGTGTGTGTGTGTGTGTGTGTGTGTGTGTGTGTGTGTGTGTGTGTGTGTGTGTGTGTGTGTGTGTGTGTGGTGTGTGTGTGTGTGTGTGTGTTGTGTGTGTGTGTGTGTGTGTGTGTGTGGTGTGTTGTGTGTGTGTGTGTGTGTGTGTCTCCCCTGCAGGAGCCTCAAACCATTTCCTTCATGTGTTGCAGCTTTTGGCTTCTTGTCCCTCAAACAGCCCATCCACCTCCAGCACCTCCTCTGTAGCGCTGCATGGGGAACACAAGGTCTGGCTTAATATCACTTTCCAATCACAGACGGCTGGGGGCTGGACTTCTGACTGGGCTGTTTGGTTCCAGCTAATAATATAATATAATACCGAAGACAGAGGAAGAGAGAATAATAACTTGGGCGGATGATAATGGCTCTGATCATCCACCTCGGTGCTCTGTTCTCTCTCTCTCTCTCTCTCTCTCTCTCTCTCTCTCTCTCTCTCTCTCTCTCTCTCTCCTCCTCTCTCTCTCTCTCTCTCTCTCTCTCTCTCTCTCTCTCTCTCTCTCTCTCTCTCTCTCTCTCTCTCTCTCTCTCTCTCTCTCTCTCTCTCAATTCAATTCAAATGGCTTTATTGGCATGACGTACTTCTACATGTTGCCAAAGCAATATAAACATAAACATGATAACAAACAGATATAAGTACATACAAAGTATCATCGTAAAATAAAACATCAAGTATTACGGCGTAAACATGTCAGGTGACTGTCACTCACTGTCCATCAGTTTGTGGCAGGCAGCAACATATGCTGCTGCTAGCTCACAGCTTGTTGAGTCCTCCCCTAGTAGGACTGGTAGTTTTTCTGTATCTGGTAGTGCGAGAAAGCCTTTTTTTATTAATTCAAATTTTTTTAAATGCGTTTCTCTAATATATTATATTTTTCACATTTGTGAGGAAGTGCAACTCAGTTTCAGGCTCACTGAGGATGCAATGACAGCATAGCCTTTGCTCTGCAGGGAGCCAGGTTTTCCTGTGCCTTCCCTTTTCAACACGAGGCTGTGCTCACTCAGTCTGTATTTTGTCAAGGTTCTTTTTAGTTGTTGATCAGTCACCATGCTCAAATAATCTGCTATGGTGTACTGTCGATTTAGAACCAGATAGCACTGCATTTTGCTCTGTGATTTTGTTTGTGTTTTCCAATAGGTGATGTAGTTTTGTTTCAGCTGTGTAGTAATTTGATTTATTCTGATTGGTGACGTGTTCTGTTCCTGAGGTGTGTTAAGAGAGCAGGTTTGTGGACTCAGCCTCAGGACCAGCTGGGTAAGGGGGTTCCTGATGCTCCTCAGCTCTTGGCACTGCAGGACTTGATAATGGTACGAGAGGGGGTCACTTCGTTTTAGGTGTGTCCAAAAGTTAATTGCTCTTTTTTGTATTTTTAGTATTAGTGGGTAACGGCCTAATTCTGCCCTGCATGCATTGTTTGTAGTTTTCCTCTGGACATGTAGGATAATCTTACAGAACTCTGCATGCAGGGTCTCAATGGGGTGTTTGTCCCATTGGGTAAAGTCTTGTTTTGTAAGTGGACCCCACACCTCACTGCCATAGAGTGCAATTGGTTCAATAACACATTCAATTAATTTTAACCAGATTCGAATTGGTATTTCTGTTTGTATATTTCTTTTTATGGCGTAGAAAGCCCGGCGTGCTTTCCCTCTCAGCTCATTGACTGCTTCCTTAAAATGTCCAGTTGAACTTAGTTTTAGGCCTAAATAGGTGTAATGTGTGCAGTACTCTACATGTTTTGTACCAATTGAGAACTTTGGTAGGACGTCCTGAGATCTGGATCTTTTTTGGAATATCATTATTTTGGTCTTTTTGGGGTTTACTGCCAGGGCCCAGGTCTGACAGTAATGCTCTAGCAGGTCCAGGCTCTGCTGTAGGCCGTCTGCTGTGGGGGACAACACAACCAGGTCATCTGCAAAGAGCAGGCATTTCACTTCCCGATTGTGGAGACTTACACCGGGGGCAGAGGACTTTTCTAGTATATTAGCCAATTCATTAATATAGATATTGAAGAGTGCCGGGCTGAGGTTGCAGCCCTGACAAACGCCTCGCCCTTGGGTAAAGAATTCTGTTCTTTTTTTGCCAATTTTTACGCTGCACATATTACCAGAGTACATTGATTTAATAATATCATATGTTTTACCCCCTACACCACTCTCTATAACTTTATAGAACAGTCCTGTATGCCAAATAGAATCAAAAGCCTTTTGGAAGTCAATAAAACAGGCATATATTTTGGTTTTATTTTGGTTTATATGTTTATCAATTAGGGTATGTAGGGTGTAAATATGATCGGTTGTGCGGTGTTTTGGTATAAATCCAATTTGGCTTTTACTCAAGACATTGTGCTTGGTAAGGAAGTTTAAAAGTCTGGTATTCATAATACTACAGAAAACCTTCCCCAGATTACTGTTCACACAGATGCCTCTGTAGTTATTAGGGTCAAATTTGTCTCCGCTTTTATAGATTGGGGTTATGAGTCCGTGATTCCAGATGTCAGGAAAATATCCTACACTCAGGACCAAATTGAATAGTTTTAATATAGCCAATTGGAATTTCTTGCTCTCTCACTCTACTATCTCTCTACTGCTGTCTCTCTCTGCTGCTCTCTCTCTCTCTACTCTCTCTCTACTCTCTCTTTACTGCTCTCTCTCTACTCTCTCTCTACTGCTCTCTCGCTACTATCTCTCTACTGCTGTCTCTCTCTACTGCTCTCTCTCTACTCTCTCTCTACTCTCTCTTTACTGCTCTCTCTCTACTCTCTCTCTACTATCTCTCTACTATCTCTCTACTGCTGTCTCTCTCTGCTGCTCTCTCTCTCTCTACTCTCTCTCTACTCTCTCTTTACTGCTCTCTCTTTACTGCTCTCTCTACTCTCTCTCTCTGCTGCTCTCTCTGCTGCTCTCTCTCTACTCTCTCTCTACTCTCTCTTTACTGCTCTCTCTCTACTGCTGTCTCTCTCTCTACTCTCTCTCTACTGCTCT
The DNA here is from genome assembly GCF_963971535.1 of Notolepis coatsorum. Classification (NCBI taxonomy): domain Eukaryota; kingdom Metazoa; phylum Chordata; class Actinopteri; order Aulopiformes; family Paralepididae; genus Notolepis; species Notolepis coatsorum. The sequence goes on from NC_140165.1 coordinate 76,451,479, forward strand.
CTCTCTACTCTCTCTTTACTGCTCTCTCTCTACTGCTGTCTCTCTCTGCTGCTCTCTCTCTCTCTACTCTCTCTCTACTGCTCTCTCTCTACTCTCTCTTTACTGCTCTCTCTCTACTCTCTCTTTACTGCTCTCTCTCTACTCTCTCTCTGCTGCTCTCTCTCTACTCTCTCTCTACTGCTGTCTCTCTCTGCTGCTCTCTCTCTACTGCTATCTCTCTACTATCTCTCTACTGCTATCTCTCTACTGCTCTCTCTCTACTGCTCTCTCTCTACTGCTGTCTCTCTCTGCTGCTCTCTCT
>NC_140165.1:76451979-76471979 GCF_963971535.1 Notolepis coatsorum
AGAGAGAGAGAGAGAGAGAGAGAGAGAGAGAGAGAGAGAGAGAGAGAGAGAGAAGAAACACAGAGAGAGAAGAAACAGAGAGAGAAGAAACAGAGAGAGAGAGAGAGAGAGAGAGAGAGAGAGAGAGAGAGAGAGAGAGAGAGAGAGAGAGAGATGAAACAGAGAGAGAGAGAAGAAACACAGAAGGAGAGAGAAAAAACAGTGAGAGAGAGGAAACATTTAAAGTCAATAGCTATTGTAGTGTTGTAGTGGTCCAGGAAGCATTGGACCTCATTCACATTTTCGTAAGTGTCTTTGTAACTTTGTAAGAACAAACTTAAGAAAGATTGGATTCATGAACACGTGAAAATGTGTTCTCAGCTGTGCTCCCCGAATGAAGAACGTCACTGATTATTTTTTTTAATGTTTTTGGTAGGTTTTTATTGTTGTTTTTTTTTACTACCGGGCAGTCCGGTAGAGAGAGAGAGAGGAAGAACGGGAGACAGAGCGGGGGGAAGACATTCTGCAAATGACGGCGGGTCCGGGAATCGAACCCGGGTTGGCCGCTTCGCGACGCAGCGCGTGTTATGTACCATGAGCTTGATTACTCCTGTGTCACTGGGCATGCAGGTGAGGGCTGCTAATTAGCTAATTGCTGCTGATTGGTTGCCTGCTGGCAGGTTAAAACCAGTCCCTGAGACACACATGCATGGTGACGGTGGCTAGAGGAGTGTTTGGAAACCGAGACTTGTCACGTTCTCCCATTCTTTGTTCTTTAGTTTGTACCAGTAATTCATTGTTAGAGTAGTATTTTGGGTTAAACACAGGTTTTGGTGTCGGTTTGCACATAGGTTGCGTCTCTTTGAGCCAGGGTCGTGACAGTACTGTAATCAAGCTCATGGTACATAACAGCGCGTTACATGGTTCGCCACTTGGGAGCCCCACGTCACTGATTCTTAAACGTGCATTCTCGCACACTAGAACTGTCCCCGAAGCCTGTTTTTGGGATTTGAACTTCGCCAGGGTTTTTAAAACGGATGTTCGAAGCATCGCTTTTAATAATGAAAAAAAAAGTGTCTGATCCCTTTTGTTGATTGTACCGCCCCCTTTCTCCCTTGTTGTAGGGCTTCCTCGTTACCATAGCAACTGCTGCTCCGTCCTTAGCGTCTCCCGCAAATGTTCTGGCATGCTGTATTGCTAACTCACTTGCGTGACATATTCTCACAGCAGATTCAAGGGTCAGCTCTGTCTCCCGCAGTAACCTCTCCCGCAGTTTCAAATCCAGTACGCCAAACACAATCTGATCACGGATCATAGAATCGTGCACATCTCCAAAATTACACGTTCTAGCTTTTAGCTTTAAGTCTGTTAGAAACACATCACAACTTTCAGCAGACTGTTGCATCCTCGAGCGAAACACATACCTTTCAAAGGTTTCGTTCTTCTTCGGCGAACAGTGTTCATCAAACTTCTTGACAACCTCCGCAAACTTGTCCCTGTCATCTGCATCGGCGAACACAAACGTGTTATATACCTCCACAGCTTGTTGTCCCGCAATGGTCAGAAGCAGTGCAATCCGCCTTGTTTCAGACTTTCCTTCCAGTCCAACAGCCATCAGGTACAGCATGAAACGCTGTTTGAAGGTACGCCACTCATAATCAACATTACCAGTCCAATACACAGCGTCCGGCGGCTTCACACTTTCCATCATGACGACTCGTGATTACACTCCTGGTACCATGTAATGTTTCTGTCCATCAATGAAGAAACCGGGGTTCTTTTAATATCATTTATTTAGGTCCTGGTAATAGGTAGGTAGCATGATGTCAACATGCAACAGGTGTCTCATTATGACATTTATAGAGACCGTGTAGTCGTGGTACCCTGGTAGATGGGGCCATCTAGTGGTTAGTATAAATCACCACACTAACCATAAAGCTGACCAGCTAAATAAGTACTTATTATTATTATCCCTACACTAACCAGGCGTTTGGAACAACGATCCAGCCTTTCAGACGAATTTGCTCCAGTTCTGCAGAGAGCCCGCACGAAGACAGGTAACCGCAGGCGCCCTCTGGCTTGAATCGGATTTTGTAACTACATTGTGCTCCCAATATCTCTACAAATTTCGATATCCCACGTCATTCTTCATCTACGAGTCCCCTTTTCTCTGATTTGAACAAAAATAGCTAATCAGAGCCGAACTGTTTCGATGTATTGTACATTTTTGAAGTATTTGCAACGTCTCACAAAAATCAAATGTCACGCGCATCGATTTAAAGCAAACCATCCTTTTGTTGGACTCCCACGCTTTCCCTTTAACCCAGCGGGCGCACGATCCCACCTAGTATAGCCTTACTTTACCGTCCTTACTGACTAGCATCCTACTGTTTAATAGAGGGTTTGCAATTCATCATACTCGCATGGCCCTCTTCCCACCCAACGAGGCGAACTCCAGAGCGAGGGCACGCTCCCGTTGAGTGGGCAGAGTCTCCATACTAGCACCCTCACCCTTAAAAAATACCATCTTAGTCAGTCATGTACCAATCTCTTTTTTACCTCGATCGGTAGCAGTCTGATTGGCCTTTACCCTACCCACAACGCTACTAGCCCTGTTCCACGCAGGACTGCTAGCGTTGTAAATTCATGTCTACCCGTTTCACTACACTAAGTTTTGTAACCGAACGCACCTTAATTCCCTAACCCAAATCTGTGCTCCTTAGACATTATTCGTGCGGTCGAGACCAGAACCAAGGTTGTGAATATTGGTTTCTGGTGTCTGCCGACACAAACACATTTCCGGTTAGTACGGTAATACTTACAGCAAACCCCATTCGGAGACTGCTCGTCCTACACCAATATAGACGCCACATCTTCTCAACTCACCGTTAAATCCGTTTGTCCTGGCTGATGCGTTGTTGAAGAAGCAGTCACAGACCTCGACGAGAGAGAGCGACTCTGTCCCTTGAGAAGTAGTGCTTTCGTCGTCTTCAATCGGCTTCATTCGAATTCAGCACGGGTCACGGCGACAACTAACGTAAATATCATAACATATAACGTATCTCTGATCTATCGTTCTAAACTCGTATAGTGGAATTTCCCTCCTCTCTGCGTTGTTGCATTCAATTGGTTTCGTTTGCAGGAAGTAGGCACGGACGAGAGCACTCGGTTCCAATCAGACGATCTGTTTTTATTCAATAAAGGCTTCAGATCTTATTCTAAAAGTAGTTTCCAGCTGTCCCCCTATTGACAAGATACGAGCTGGATCCCATAAACGTCCACAAAGATATTGTTCAAGTCTCTGATATGCTGTTGCCGAGATCAGAAAAGTCTTCTCCGGTTTGTTGATTCAGATTGGTCAGGCAACACGAGGCTGGTTCTTTGTTGTGCTGGTTGCCCCCGGCAACTCTGGTCTCAGCGATCCTCTGGCGCAGCGCGGGTGCCCTTGTTTTCTTCTGCTCCTCCTTCTCCGTCAGCTCCTGTAGTTAAAGACACCTCCCGCCCCCTATTCCGCATCGTCCTAGCGACAATCGCTAGGGGCGTCACTTCCTTCTATTGGCTAAGCTTGATATCGGCCATTTTGGATCTTATACGGTATTATCTATATACGGACTATTTTTATCATTTCTTCTATTATGGAAAGCCTCTGGTTTTAACGGGCCTCTCTCCTAAACCGAAATAGAGCATGAGTCGTTTTCCTAGTTTAACAGCTAAAAGTACTTTGCCATGCGTTTATTGTCTTTAAACTTTAGAGATGATTCTTTATTTTGACTAGACAGTTCCTAAAAGTATTTTCTTGAGTTTTCGTCCTTTTGACTATCCAATTAAACTTATTTTTGATCTCTAACCATGCTGGTTGTATTTCTATATTCTAAAGTAATCTTTGGCTTAGGTTTTAACCTTTTAAAACACTAAGCATCTTGATCCGAATTCTAATATTTGGTTCATAATGTTTTATAGCGTAACTCAACTTTTAAAGGATCAATCCGTATCTTTATAGTCTTATACTGAGTTGATTAGCAATACGTATTCTTCTGTTATTGCCTTGTACAGTATGAAGGTCTAATTATTACATTTTGCCATGTTTTTAGTCTCTAATATTTGTCCTTTTATCAAAAGTAGTAGGTTTTTTTTGCAGACCCTTTTTCTCATCGGCTGACGCCTTGTCTGTGAAACCAGCTGTTTAGGAGGTATCAATGGTTATTTTAACTTTCTTTAAATCACTTACCCATGGCTATTATTTATCTTGTTTAGTCTCATACGGATCCATACAATATTCTAAACAGGTCTAGTCTAGTCTGTGTTTTATAGTTAATTATGTATTATTTTCTAGTTCACTGTTCTCTAAACCTTAGGCAATTAGGTTCTCCTTTATTGAAGTGTAAACAAAGGAGTTCCGGTGACTAGCAGACGACCAGCTGCTCCTTTTTGAAGTCGGGCCCTCAAGATAGGCTTGTGATCTAATCACCTATTTTAACAGTTGGTTTCCTGCATGACCTTTTGGGTCCTGGCAAAAGTAAATATAGGAACTGTTGAGATAGTAACTTTAGCTTGTCCCCAGGCCTAATCCTCCATTGGGGGAAGGGTTTTTACAACGCTATCTTTAGGCTTTGTGCCAGAGTTACAGACAACCACTTACCACAGCATTCGTCCTGTAGAATTGTACATTCCTTGGGATTAGACATGTTTCATTTTGACAATTCACGACACTACCTTACAAAATGAGCGGCAATCTGGTGGTTTAACTGTGCCAAATTTTAAGTTATATTTTCAAGCGTTATCATTTCGTCCTCTGTTGAGTTGGTTTAATAAAAATTCTTAGGCCCCCTGGCTTAATATTGAAAAACATATTGTGGCGCCGATTCGTTTACAAGACATTGTCTTCACAGATATTTCACTAAAGCAATGTAGATTATGTTATGGTCCGATAATAGCGCATGCCATATCTTTATGGCGCAAATATGAAAAGTTACTTAAATGGGATACTAAGTGGCATGAACAGACTCCCTTATTCCATAACCCTTTTTTGCTTAGCGGAGGCCGCAGTTTTGTAGCTCAATCATGGTCCAATTGTGGCATTCATGTACTTGGCGATGTTATGGAGGACAATGGTCTAAGAACATACTCAGATCTGAAAGAGTCATATAACTTACCTGGCACCTCCTTTTTTATATTTACAGCTCCGTTCGGCTATGCATAGCCTATGGAGTTCCATGGACCAAACCAACTACTCACCCGTTAATTACTTTCTCTAAAAAAACTGCAGGTCTCTCCAAAGGACAAAGATCTATCACAAAGATGTACTTCGTTAATACCTGTTATCCAATCGTGGAGCACAGAATTGGGATTAGAACACCATCACTCTATCAATTTGACCAGAGTTTGGGGAAATATTACTATGGCATCACGAAACCCAAATCATCAGCAGATTCATTTAAATTTTGTCCATAAAACATATTTAACCCCCCAGAAAGCTTATAGAATGAGACGTGCTATTTCACCAAACTGTACACGTTGTTCGCTAAATACTACTGGTACTTTTACACATATGATGTGGGAATGCCCCACAGTCAAACGTTTCTGGGAACAGATAACTAATTATCTATCTAAAGTATTACAAAAACATATTCCCTGTTGTCCCGAATTACTTCTCCTTAATGATGATGATTCTTTAGCTTTAAGTATTGTTCAGAGACGATTTTGGCTGGCAGGAAGTACTGCTGCTGCAAAACAAATTGGCGCTGCGATGGCAAGCTCCACACTCTCTGCCCTTTAATCACTGGAAACAGTTATTAGCTGATGTTGTAACAATGGAGCTTTCTACAGATAGATTAAATGGTGCAAGCTATCAAACAATAGATAGCTGGAACCATATTCTCTGTCAAGTTAGGACCTTTACTATATAGCTAGAAGGACATAACTAATTATATCTGTATAATTCCTATAATTTTTTATTTGTTTGGTCTTTGTTGAAATCTTTGTTCAATTATGTTTCTTCTCAGGCCTATTACGGGGTGGGTTGGGGGGGGTTACTATTATTATTATTATTATTATTATTATTATTATTATTATTATTATTATTATTATTATTATTATTATTATTATTATTATTATTATTTTTTTTTTTTTTTTTTTTTTTTTTTTTTTTTTTTTGTCAACGGTGGTTGGTGCAGGGGTTAGGGGGTAGGAGTTTTTATTTTAAATGAGGCAAGGGGCAAGCCAATGCGTGTAATTGGCAAATAATAAAAATTTATGTTTTATGTGCATTGTATGCCTGTACCTGTGCCTTTTCTTCCAAAAAATGAAATAAAAATATATAAAAAATTAAAAATAAAATTCGAGTGCCAACGTAACAAACCAAGGTCCGAACCTTCCAACGTTTGGGCTCAGCCCCATCGTACACCTGAATTTGTCCCGCCAGCTCCTTATAAGACTTTCTGTTGAGATATGGAAACGCATCTGGGGAGGGTGCCTTGATGCGCAGGGGTGTGTCAATTGATGGTGTCGAGCAGAGCAGTGATGGTGTTGAGCAGAGCAGTGATGGTGTTGAGCAGAGCAGCCATGGTGTCGAGCAGAGCAGAGCAGTGATGGTGTTGAGCAGAGCAGTGATGGTGTTGAGCAGAGCAGTGATGGTGTTGAGCAGAGCAGTGATGGTGTTGAGCAGAGCAGTGATGGTGTTGAGCAGAGCAGTGATGGTGTTGAGCAGAGCAGAGCAGTGATGGTGTTGAGCAGAGCAGAGCAGTGATGGTGTTGAGCAGAGCAGTGATGGTGTTGAGCAGAGCGGTGATGGTGTTGAGCAGAGCAGAGATGGTGTTGAGCAGAGCAGTGATGGTGTTGAGCAGAGCAGCGATGGTGTTGAGCAGAGGAGAGCAGTGATGGTGTTGAGCAGAGCAGTGATGGTGTTGAGCAGAGCAGTGATGGTGTTGAGCAGAGCAGTGATGGTGTTGAGCAGAACAGAGATGGTGTTGAGCAGAGCAGTGATGGTGTTGAGCAGAGCAGTGATGGTGTTGAGCAGAGCAGTGATGGTGTTGAGCAGAGCAGTGATGGTGTTGAGCAGAGCAGAGCAGTGATAGTGTTGAGCAGAGCAGTGATGGTGTTGAGCAGAGCAGTGATGGTGTTGAGCAGAGCAGTGATGGTGTTGAGCAGAGCAGAGCAGTAATGGTGTTGAGCAGAGCAGTGATAGTGTTGAGCAGAGCAGTGATGGTGTTGAGCAGAGCAGAGCAGTGATGGTGTTGAGCAGAGCAGTGATGGTGTTGAGCAGAGCAGAGCAGTGATGGTGTTGAGCAGAGCAGTGATGGTGTTGAGCAGAGCTCAAGTTTGAGACCCCTGATGTAGGCTATATATTTGCCATGTTGTATTAATAGTCCATATACCGTCTTGTATAATGTAATTGTTTTATTGTCGGTTTTATTTTTTCCGTTCCTTAGTGGGCACATTGCTTGAACTTTGCACGTGGACTTGAACATCAATCATGGAAATTTAACCATGCCATCCAAAAATCTGTGACCAATCACGCTATTTAAAAGGGAGGGGAGGAGGGAGCGATGAGCACCTAGTGGGACGCTTCAGGCTTCCTGTCCTAATGGAGCTGTGCACTGAGGAGCCGGACCAGACACTCACACCCTGTGCCACCAAACATCCAGGTACTGTCCACCCTGGAGCTGTGCACTGAGGAGCCAGCCCAGACACTCACACCCTGTGCCACCAAACATCCAGGTACTGTCCGCCCTGGAGCCAGCAGCACTGAGGAGCCAGACCAGACACTCAAACCCTGTGCCACCAAACATGCAGGTACTGTCCACCCTGGAGCTGTGCACTGATGAGCTGGACCAGACACTCAAACCCTGTGCCACCAAACATCCAGGTACTGTCCACCCTGGAGCTGTGCACTGAGGAGCCGGACCAGACACTCAAACCCTGTGCCACCAAACATCCAGGTACTGTCCACTATAGTGACTTGGTTGAAATGTGATTTCCGGAATGGTACCAAGTAAAGTGGAAGGAAAATATATCCTGTCACCCAGTGCGTATGGCAGGCATCCTCAAAATTCTCCGCTATCTCCTCTGCAAGCACTGCTCCACTGTCTGTGTCTGTCTACTCTGGTCCAATCACATTCAGCGTCCCGTCAGCGTCTACGCGAAGCCCAACAAATTCTTGTTTCCGCATTCGAGTTTTGCGCTCTGATTGGCCAGGAGATGATAGGGGCGGGACTAATCTTCCCGGAGGCAAGGGACCATGCAGCGGCAAGCTGGGGGGCGACGGCCGCACCAAAAGAAATGTGTGTACACAAACCCAGCCGCCTGGAGAGGCCAAGTTACAAGTGTTTGACTAAGGTTGTGTGCAAAGAGCACAGCCTCTCAATTTGCACAACGTGCACAAAATAATAATAATTGTAATGATAATCTTTACAATAATAATAATAATAATATTAATAATATTGCATTTCACTGTAGACCGCAGCAGCGATAGAAATATATGGCGAATGTAGCAGTGCATTCACTGTACATGTATTGCAGGACAATGTGTGTACTGCCTAATATCTGTGTTGGTACAATTATATATAAAACGATATATATGCACCATCGCAGCAGCGCCGAGCAAGCGCTCCCGGAGGCAAGGGACCATTCAGCGGCATCGCAGACGGCACCAGGCCCAAGCCGGGGGCCGACACCGGCCGCCCCAAAAGAAATGTGTGCACACAAAACAAAGGAGATGATTATGGACTTTAGGAGGTCGGGGGTCAGGGACTACAGCCCCCTCAGCATCGACCGGGCACCGGTTGAGAGAGTGAACAGTTTTAAGTACCTCGGAGCCCACATATCCGAGGACTTGACATGGACCACACACATTGACAGTGTTGTGAAGAAGGCACGACAACGCATCTACTTCCTCAGGCGCCTAAGGAAGTTCCAAGTCAGTCAGAAGATCCTTAAGAACTTCTACTCATGTACAATAGAGAGCATCCTGACTGGCAACATCACCTCCTGGTTTGGGAATAGCACCGCACAAGACCGAAGCAGACTACAGAGAGTGACACGTTCAGCCGAACGCACAATTGGAGGGGAGCTTCCCACCCTCCAGAACATTTACAACAAGCGGTGCAGGGGTAAGGCTGAGAGAATCATCAAGGACTCCAGCCACCCAAACAACTGCCTCTTTGAACTGCTGCGGTCAGGCAAGCGATACCGGAGTCTCAAGGCGAGCAGAGAAAGACTCAGAAGAAGCTTCTATCCCCAGGCCATCAGGCTGCGCAATGAACAATACACACTATGCAACAACCATCAAATGCACACAGCACACACATCCACATGCACACACTCACTTTAAACAAACAACACACTGCAGCACCCACTCTCCACACTTTAGATCACCTAAACACACTTTATATTGGTAAAGGATTTGCACTACAACTCGTACACCTTACTGTAAATTGTACCTAAATTGTACCTCATCCCATTTCTGCCTTGCACTATATAGTATTGTATATTAGTACATTGCATAGTTGTTGTATATTGCAGTAGCGGCCGCTGGGTACTTCGCCACTAGGGGCGCTATACCAAATATTTTGTACAGTACAGTACAGTACCACGCAACACTCATGGCAAGACGTGAGCGATTCGACACGCTCACTGCAATGAATCGGCTCTTATGAACGAGTCGCTCAGCTGTTACTACAACAACACACAACCAGTCAAATAAAGTATAGTCTAGACTCTAATTCACAACTTGAAACACAATATATAAATAGAAAAGTTAGAAACAAAACTCGCCCGTCTACAAACACAGGCAGATCTCTCCCTCTCTCCTTCTCTCTCTCACACACAGCGCGACGTGGAATCGATTCGTTACACAATCAGACCTATTATATACCAAGAATAACTTCAGTATGAGTACAGGGCTGTACACATATTTTGCATATTGTTAAACGAGCCAAGGCTAGCTATTAAACTATCGATATGAATCGAAAATCTGGGACCCTGATGTAAACAAGACAAACGTTAGCTCCCAGAACGATAGCCAGTTAGCCCGCACCAGCCTAGTACTAGTACTAACGTTAGCTGCCAGAACGATAGCCAGTTAGCCCGCACCAGCCTAGTACTAGTACTAACGTTAGCTCCCAGAACGATAGCCAGTTAGCCCGCACCAGCCTAGTACTAGTACTAACGTTAGAGAGAGAGAGAGAGAGAGACTCACTGTTTAGTTGAAACGTCCAGGTCCAGGGCAGGAGAGCTTGATATCCGCCATATAGCTTGTTAGCCAAGTGTTAGCTCAGCTGAGCTCGTCGACGTTAGCACAACACTCAACAAGTACATTCCTTTGTCCATTTCCGCTCGAACAGACTGCAAACTACCTGGCGTTCTATCGCCATGCTCTAAGACAAACTCTAACCTTAACCAACTTTGAAAGAGTGCCTAAGCTTAACAGTCTAAAGAAAGAACTTGCAGTCACGGCACGGCACGCTCTAAGACAAACAACAGTCCTAGTACCAGGAACCAAGCGAGAAGCTAGAATTGGAACATTAGAAATTGGATTCGGCCAATCAGAGATCGTCTCTGTGAAATTCTGCCATGGAAAAAAATACTGGCGTCGGCCAATCAGAGAGCGTCTCCGCGAAATGCGGCTATGGAAATTCTCACGGAAGTTCACGCTGCTTTCTAGACCGCTTCAAATCGCGCTCGGATTCCAACATAATAGTCATATTTCAACGCACAACGCCGTATGCACTGATTGGCTGTGACGGAGACAGCGATCAAACTGTGACGCGCACTCAGAGCGCTATCGCGTATAGCCCGGGCCGAGAAATACAAAAAAAAAATTAAAATAAAAACGTGATGTCACTTCCTGCTCTGGAAAACGATGTTTTTTTTATTTAGATAATAACGTTATATTGTGCATTGGAAATACAAACATACTTAAAATGAGTAAATATTATTAATTTTAAACATGTTTATATTATTTATAGGGCTATAAAACACAAAAACGAAAAAGTTTTATTGTCTTCTTCTCTGATTTAACAGCAGCTGGCCAGCAGGTGGGTCGGCGCCCTAGCGCCCCTAGTGGTAGAGCCGCCACTGGTATATTGTATGGTAACTCAGTTACTTCTATTCTGCATCGAACATTGTACATATGTCTATACTGAAAACTGTGACCTCTATTTTTACTTCTATTTTACATGCTATACTATTTTATTTCATGCTTATCTTGTCTAGCACAGTCTCTGGAGCGTAACAGTAAGAAGCATTTTGTATAAAAGTATTCTGTACTTCTATATGACAACTATTAAAGAAACTTGAACTTGAAACAAACGCAGCCGCCTGGAGATTGTTACACGCGTACGAGGGTTGTGTGCAAAGAGCACAGCCTCTCAATTTTCACAACGTGCACAAAATAATAATATTGCATTTCACTGTAGACCGCAGCAGCGATATAAATATATGGCGAATGTAGCTGTGCATTCACTGTACATGTATTGCAGGACAATGTGTGTACTGCCTAATATCTGTGTTGGTACAATTATATATAAAATGATATATATTTTAGCGACTAGCCCACTAGCGTGAACGGGCTCCTTCCCTCAGAGCAGCCCGCTTGTATCACCACCTAGACGGCAACATCGGAGCACTGTGATTGGTCCCGCCCCTATCCTCTCCCGGCCAATCAGAGCACAAAACTCGAACGTGGAAACACAAATTTGTTGGGCTTCGCGTAGACGCGTCCCGTCAGCGTTTCCCCCCCCCCACCCACAGTCTGCGAATCAGAGGCAGAGTAGGGCGGGTCTTCACGGAATGCGTGTCGTCTCTTTCAACGGTTCGAGTCAGAGTGAGAGTTGACAGCGCATCTACAGGTAGTCTAATCTGCAGGTACTGTAGCGAGTAGCCTAGTTCCCAGTTTTATCTCCATGAGATAAATGTAGCTAGTAGCCTAGTTTTGCCAGCAGGAAGCTAGTAGAAAAATGTGGCATGTTCAAAGATGGCCAGTCAAAAAAAGTCAACAGTGAAAATCACTGCAATTCAAAGGTGAATGGACTGAAAAATATGCGTGCATCCTCCCAGCACCAAACCAATGTGCCTAATATGCCAAGAAACGGTAGCTCTTGTGAAGAGTGGCAATTTGAAACGCCACTACGAAACAAAACAGTTATTTTGATGTAACCTTTCCTCAAAATTCAGTGCTAAGAACAGTGGCGGCTCGCCACTAGGGGCGCTCGGGCGCCGCCCCCCCTCAGGCCCCTGGTTATATGAGAGAAGAACAAGAAAAATAATTTTTTTGTTTTTTGTTTTATAGCCCTATAAATAATATAAACATGTTTAAAATGAATAATATTTACTCATTTTAAGTATGTTTGTGTTTCCAATGCACAATATAACGTTAATATATAAAATAAAAAATACTCGTTTTCCTGAACAGGAAGTGACTCACTTTTTTTATTTTTGTATTTTTTTGTATTTCTCGGCCCGGGCTAGACGCAATATCGCTCTGAGTGCACGTCACTGTTTGATCACTGTATCCGTCGTAGCCAATCAGTGCGTAACGCGTTGTGCGTTGAAATATGACTATTATGTTGGAATCCGGGCGCGATTTGAAGCGGTCTAGGCAGCAGCGTCAAGAATTTCTGTAGCCGCATTTCGCGGAGACGCTCTCTGATTGGCCGACGTCAGTTTTTTTTTCCGTAGCAGCATTTCGCGGAGACGATCTCTGATTGGCCGAATCCACTTTATGTTCCAATTCTAGCTTATTCTAGGTTGGTGGTAGAAATGGTTGTGTTGTTGTGACTGAGATGCAGCTATTTGTCTTAGAGCGTGACTGCAAGTTCTTTCGACGGTTAAGCTTAGGCACTCTTTCAAAGTTGGTTAAGGTTAGAGTTTGTCTTAGAGCATGGCGATAGAACGCCAGGTAGTTTGCAGTCTGTTCGACGCGGAAATGGACAAAGAAATCAAGTACTGTCTTGTTGTGGTGCTAACAGCTAACAAGCTATATGGCGGATGCAGTCTGGACAGTGGACAGTGGTCTGGATATACATCATCAACAGCGGATTACACACTTTATCAAGCCCACCACGTTTCAATTAAACAAAGTGAGTTTATGCTGTTGTGTTGTGAGATGCAGCTATTTGTTGTTATCTCACACAGTACTTGTTGGCTATAAGCTATATATGGATGCAGTGTGGAGGGACATGCACAATGGACAATGGAGTGGATATACTTTATCAAGCCCTGCTGCCTGCTCTGCTGTCAACTTAACAACAACAACAACAAGGTAGATTTGCAATATCGCTCTCTCTCTCTCTCTCTCTCTCTCTCTCTCTCTCTCTCTCTCTCTCTCTCTCTCTCTCTCTCTCTCTCTCTCTCTCTCTCTCTCGCTCTCTCCCTCTCTCTCTCCCTCTCTCTCTCCCTCTCTCTCGCTCTCTCTCTCTCTCTCCCTCTCTCTCTCCCTCTCTCTCGCTCTCTCTCTCTCTCTCTCTCTCCCTCTCTCTCCCTCTCTCTCGCTCTCTCTCTCTCGCTCTCTCTCTCTCTCTCTCCCTCTCTCTCTCTCTCTCTCTGCCTATGCGTGTGTTTGGAGACGGAGCGAGTTTGTTTCTAACATTTCTATTTATAGATTGTTTCAAGTTGTGAATTAGACTGTACTTTATTTGGCCAATGCGTGGTACATGTTTGGTATAGCGCCCCCTAGCGCCCCATCTGGAGAATAATCCAGGAGCCGCCACTGGCTAAGAACCACAAAAATAAATGGAATTAAATCATAATATCAAGCTGAGAGCAGAATGTAGTTGTGTCCATTCTGTTCCACTATAGCTATATCTGCGCAATTGAGTTTAGTGCTTATTTATTTATTCACTACCATTTGCACTGTTTGTGTAGTGCTTTTATTTATTTCAGGACATCACAATGCCTCGTTGAATCATGACTAAATGTAAAACTGAATTGTTAATGATGCAAATATTATTGTATTTATTATTATTATTATTAGTAGTAGTAGTAGTAGTAGTAGTAGTAGTAGTAGTAGTAGTAGTAGTAGTAGTAGTAGTAGTAGTAGTAGTAGTAAGTAGTAGTAGTAGTAGTAGTAGTAGTAGTAGTAGTAGTAGTAGTAGTAGTAGTAGTAGTAGTAGTAGTAGTAGTAGTAGTAGTAGTAGTAGTAGTAGTAGTAGTAGTATTATTATTACTATTTAAATCCGATGGTGTCTATAGAATCGATGTGAACGCAATCACCAATGATTTCTCACACGTTAAGCCCTTAAGAACACGGGCGCATAGTCCCAATCTGGTCTATTTACAACTGCTTTTCCACGTTCTTAAATCCTGTTCTTGGCTAAGAACGAATCCCAGATAAGAAACCCTTCAGGAATGCCAGAATTTGTACTTCTTAAGTGGAGTTAAGAAGAAATGTCTTCATAACTTTTTCGTATCTGGATTCGTGAATGAGGTCCATTGACCGTTTACCGTCTTCTCCAGAGAGAGACAAGAAGATAGATACCAGTTTCCTCACTGTGCGTTCAGTAGAAAGCTATCTGGCTGCACGTTAGCCTAGCTTAGCACAATGAATGGAAGCGGACATGGCCAGTTAGCCTACATTTATCCAAAGCGCACAGCTTAGGCCTCACATTCGCCCACTCAGTCACACATTCACACACCGACGGCGGAGGCAACCATGCAAGGTGCCAACCTGCTTATCGGGAGCAGTAAGGGGGGGGGGGGGTTAAGTGTCTTCCTCAAGGACACTTCGAATCGACACGCTGCCATGAGGAGCCGGAATCGAACTTTTTCGATTACCAGTCGACCGCCCTACCTCCTGAGCCATTGTCGCCCCAGGGAACAACCGCAAAGGATTTAGATGGGTTTCTAACAATATTGGTAACATAACATTGCTGCACTTGTGTGTGTGTCCATGTGTGTTTGTCTGTGCTTCAATCCATCAAGATAAGATGGAGATGGCGTTAGACATAGTGGGTCTGAATCTCCGCTCTATCACACATGTTGACACTTTACTGGTAGATCATGAGAGCAGGCTGTGTGTAATGCTAGTCGGCTCCACAGGAGGCATCGAGTTTACTTACGTCGCCCTTTCACACACACCACTTAAAGGAACACGCCAACATTTTGGGAAATTATACATGTTACACATGTACAGTCTATTTTTGAACGGTCAATGTATACATCGGGGATCATTACAATTATTTCCTGGGGTGGTCGTGGTGAAAGAAGTTTTGAGTTCCGAGCCTCGCCAGCGAGCCGTCTAATTATACAAGAGCTTAGAGAGAATCTCACGAGAGTTAAGACTCGGCAACATTATGTTGTCTTCATCTTCACCTCCTCCATCTCCTCCTTCTCCATCCTCTATCCCTTAATGTGTTTTTTTCTCTCTCTCAGAGTTGAAAAGAAAGAGCGAGAGAGATGAGGGGGGGGGGGGGTAGAATGAGAGAGAGTGAACAAAAAAATACATTATGAACTCATAAGCTGGTTAATGCTGCTACACTCTCAACCTTCAGCTCAAATGAGAATTTCCATCATTTACATATCAATTTAATTTCCTGTGTTTGGCTATCCCCTCTCTCTCTCTGTCTTTCTTTTTCTTTTCCCCTCTTTTTCTCCATCTCTCTCTCTCTCTCTCTCTCTCTCTCTCTCTCTCTCTCTCTCTCACACTCATTCCATTAAAAGCTGCATTTGCTTGCCGTTGCAATCATCCCGTAGAACACATTTTCCTGGGTTGTGAGCACTCCCCCCCCCCCACACACACACACACACACACACACACACACACACACACACACACACACACACACACACACACACACACACACACACACACACACACACACACACACACACACACACACACACACACACACACACACACACACACACACACACACACACACACACTCACTCTCTCTCTCTCTTACACACTATACACTCGAGTGTATCTATACTTGTGAGGACCATCTATTCTTCTTCCTGGCTGACAGGGGCTCCACACGGGGGAAACGCAGCTTCCCTGTAGGTAACCTTTAGTGGGGTCCGTTTTCCGCTCCGATGCCGGGAACCTGCTCATATTTCGGAAAAGGGCGGCACTGCGCCTGAGATGTGACATTATTATACTACTGAGGACCCCTGCTGACACTCAGCACAGCTCAGTGGGGGGTAACAGCATAGGGTCATCTAGCCTAAAGGGCCTCACAAGAGTGGTGAGGTATAGTATAGAATAACCAACACACACACACACACACACACACGCACACATGCACACATGCACACACACACACACACACACACACACACACACACACACACATACACACACACACACACACACACACACACACACACACACACACACACACACACACACACACACACACACACACACACAGTGCATGTGAGCGGATCGGAGCGTGAGCGCCGCGGGGAGCGGAGCGGGCGGTTTTGACGTGAGCGAGGAGTGGGTTTTAAAATGTGTCAGCGCGACGTCCGGAGCGAGAGTTCTCCTCCGCTCCAATCCACTCCAGGCCGCTCACAGTGGTTTAACACTGATGTTAATATACATGTAGTACAATGCCAAAGCAACAGATGGCGATGTACAAACATGAAGGCCATTTTCAACCAATGAGAAGGGTGAACCTGTGATATCCTGTTCAGGCTTTGTCACTCACTCCTGTTAGAAAAAGTATCGACGCCATTGTTGTTGTCGTTAGCTTACATGCTAACGTTAATGGCAGCGACCATAGCATTGTGGCTTGGCTAGCTATCATCCGCTTAATAGAGCTAGTGAATGGATAAAAAACGTTATTTAACATTGCAGAATTGGTACAATTACAATGCGGCTCAATACAAACAATTGTTAAGGGGCCCAGGGGGTGTAGACTGTTGTAGTTTGAGCTAATTTACACCATGCTCCAAACAAAAAAAAATCTGCCGAGCGATCTGGCGCGGGGAGCGGGGAGCGCTCGATTCAAGGTGAGTGGTGAGCGAGCGGAGAGCGACTTGGGGGCGGGGTCAACATGAGCGATTAGCGGAGCGGACCAAGCTTTAAAGAGCGAAGAGCGGATTTCTCGGCCGCGCCGATCCGCTCATGTGGCCTGACACACACACACACACACACACATGGAGTAGCATGGCCGCCTAGTTATAGTTGAAAGTGGGGGTGCAAGATTATTATTATTATATTTTAACACATTAACTGCCACGCTTATATCCATCAATGTATGATCACTGCACCAGTCTAAGTATATGGAGATGTTTACCTTCTTTGCAGGGCTATAACTTTTTAAATTGTATTGCTAAATTGACATTACTATGGCCCATTCAACATCAATTATCTATCGTTCAGGATGTGGGAACGTTATACTTTTTCATTCATAGATTCATACGAAAATACCGTCTAGAATATAAATATGTTTTTATCGTTTTCTGCAGTAATTCCTAGAACGTGATTTATAGGCATAAACGCATATAGATTATCAACTGCCGTTTGTTGGCGATACACGCTATATTAAAAATGTCAACTGTACATGATCCTAAACGTTATGACTTATCATGCGCGGATGAACGGGGGGGGGGTCGTTTATAATTCCGTGATCGTCAGTAAATGCTTTATGTAGTATGGGTGATATATTGAGCAGAGCAGTTTGCATGAATAATAATAAACAAACGCGCTGAAAATGACGTCAGCGTCCTCTTACCGTTAGCCGATGAGACTGGAGTAAAAAGATCCCACTTATTTGACGCGATCGACTCGATCCATTTCCGGTTTGTATAATAATAATAAACGCCCAAATCATCTCGATTATTGAGTTATGGCAGCGATCCATATACACGATGTGTGTCTACAGTCCTGCAACAATATGTGAGTGCCTGTTACGACCCTGGCTCAAAGGGACGCAACCTATGTGCAAACCGACACCAAAACCTGTGTTTAACTCAAAATACTACTCTAACAATGAATTACTGGTACAAACTAAAGAACAAAGAATGAGAGAACGTGACAACTCTCTGTTAACACACACTCCTCTAGCCACAGACAGAGTGCATGTGTGTCTCAGAGACTGGTTTTAACCTGCCAGCAGGTATCCAATCAGCAGTAATTAGCTAATTAGCAGCCCTCACCTGCATGCCCAGTGACACAGGAGTGATCAAGCTCATGGTACATAACAGTGCCGGACGCATTTCCCCGGTGCACCGAGATCACAAGAGATCCATTTCCGGTTGCAACTCGCCGATCATCCACCAGGCGGCAGTATTGAAGTGTTGCAGAGTTGTGCAGGCTCCCACTGCATCAGACCAGGCTCCGTGAGGGAATTATGAATAACATGGCGAAAAAATGAAATATTATCTCAATAACGTTGTACGCCGTGGAATGGCAGAATTTGCATGAACTTGAAACACGCCGTAAGCCGTTTCCGGTGGTGGATGTGTTACTTAATATATATATATAATTTATTTTTTTGCTTTTTTGGGGGTGCAAGATTATTAAGTGACAGGCAAGGGGTGGTTTGGAGGGGGCACGACCCCCTCCACGGCAGATTTTTTTTAATTTAATGAACACCTGTACGTGCAATTTCCTGCAATATAGAGCCTTTAATCTTGACCAATAAAGCTGCTCTTTTCACTATAAAACTCAGTTTATATTGCAGTATGATAGCCAATTACTATAATAATAATAATAATAATAATAATAATAATAATAATAATAATAATAATAATAATAATAATAATAATAATAATAATAATAATAATAATAATAATAATAATAATAATAATAATAATATATTAATATATATATACTGTATATATACTGTATATTGATTTTTTGCTCTTTTATTTTTATTAAATCAATCTCCTTTCATTAAATAGTTTTTAATAAGAACGGGAAAAAAGATAATTATACCATATATATAAAATTATTGCAATTTTATTGTATGGAACTGGAAGCACCTGCGCACTAAAACACTTGTTAAAAGAACATATGATCCAAGTATTTGTTGCTTAATTTGTTATCCCTAGTCAGAAAATGCTATAAGAATCCTATAAGAATCTGTATACATTTTAGGAACCAAACCCATAAGAATCCTATAGGATTCTTATAGAACTGTCTCAAAATCCTATGGGATCCTAAAGGATTCCTATAGGGTTCCAAAAACGTATAGAGATTCCTATAGCATTTTTTTTTACTAGGGATGTTATCCTACACTTTAAGCTGTCTGATATCCCATTACCTGTAACTCTTGGGTCTCTTTCTCTCCTTCTCTGCCTCCATCCCGTGTCTGCAGAGTCACCATATCATTCTACATTAAGGAGAGCAATACACTTATGAATACACTGAACCGGTTTGAATACACAATCTTTATGCTACTCTGTAAAGAAAGGGAGAGAGGGGGGATATATGATCCAAGCATTTGTGTCTTAATTTGTTATGTTATCCTACACTTTAAGCTGACTGTCTGATATTTCCATTACCTGTAACTCTTGGGTCTCTTTCTCTCCTTCTCTGCCTCCATCCCAGGTCTGCACAGTCACCATATCATTCTACATTAAGGAGATAATTGATAATCTTGATTTACCGTACATCCTCAAATATAGGACGGGTCTTCTATTTACCTCAGCTGCAAAGAGCACCAGGCCTTTATTAGAGAGGCTTATATAAGAGGCAGGCCTTAATTAAAAAAAATTACACTCATGGACATAATCCCTTCATTTTCAGACTTTTATTGCATTATTATTATTATTATTATTATTATTATTATTATTATTATTATTATTATTATTATTATTATTATTATTATTATTATTATTATTATTATTATTATTATTATTATTATTATTATTATTATTATTATTATTATTATTATTATTATTATTATTATTATTATTATTATTATTATTATTATTATTATTATTATTATTATTATTATTATTATTATATATTTTTAATACGTACATTGTCTGTCTACATTTATTTTGACTAGCATTGGTATTTAAATATTGAGTGCAGTTGAGTAATTGTGGGATTACGGTAATTCACACACTGA